>NW_026600049.1:0-63055 GCF_029784135.1 Toxorhynchites rutilus septentrionalis
TGTACATGGATTTCAGTCGATGTTCGATGTTTGCCAATATTGAATATTGAGACCTGAGTGACAAACAAAATAGACCTCCGGACAAACAGTGCACGGCCAACCTTAACTCTCTCTCTCACACAATACATTCAACCGTACCCGGGATCATATTGAAGAGAGCAACTGCGTTGACCCTTTCCTGCTTCTGCGCACGATACGGTGCTCTACGCCAATCATTCACTGTGAATGTCAGCCGTTTTGTTGTCCGTCTCGTTGGACCATAGACGGAATGCGGCTGATTGCTGATTGCCGATTGCGCAATATATTATTACTCCGTGGCATAGAGTTATGAAAGAAATGATCTCGCGCTGTTTTTAACTGGGCTTATAAAATTAAAATTATGAATTAACTTAATTAACTTAATTCCGTATCAAATTAGTATGCTATTTAAATGAAAACATGGTGGAAATATCTCATACGAAAATTGTTCTTGAAGACAACTTGAAGATAATAGTTATAAAAGTTTCAGTAACAATGTTGGGTTATGTATAGACAAAATGGTGAAACAAAAGTCAGATATACGGGTTTCAAGTAAACAAAAGTGGCTTCGCGTCTTCTAATATGATAGAGCTTACTACACTAACGAGTTTGGGAAGACCCCCACCCAATTATGTGGCCCCTAGTTGAAGAAAGTCGCGAATACGCGCTGGCTGGCTGGCTGGCTAGCTACCAGGAGTTCAGACTAGCATGTAGCAACTTCGCACCGCATTCTAAGTCACTCGCTTAGCCACTCAATTCGCTCAAGAGAGCGAGTGAGTGAGTGACAAAAAGAGAGCAGAGAGCATAAAGCCACCGCCGCCATTTTACCACATCTCGGCCACATCCCACCTCAGCCATTTTACATTTGGTCTACATACTAGAGATGTGCATATTTGTCTCTTTCCAGCAGATCTGTATTCCTATCTGTATTCTGGGCGAATACTCAAAAATAGCAACAAGAACTTCAGCTTGTTTTGAGTGTTTGGTTAATGTAACAAATGCTGTAAACTCTATAACAGTCTTGAACGAAAATTATGTCTGATAATTGATTTTATATTGCAATAAAAACAGACACCAACACCAACTCAAAATCAAAGGTAGATGTCGACACTGTATGATAATGTACGTTACAAACGTACGTTACGCGTTGAGCAGCAATGACCAACAGATGGGGCGAACCAAACTGACATTGAGAGCGTTGGATTGCTGATTGGACAACATACTATCATACATATGAGCACACTGTTATTGCTTATTATTCCATCGATGTGTGGAAGTTGGCGATCGGGTAATTTACCGGGCATTTGGATCAGATTACTAACAATACTAGAGGACTAAACCGCATAACCATTGCTTCAATATTGTTAGGAAGCTAAGATATGTATTCCGGGATCATAATCTCGAAATAGCTGTTTACAAGTTGAACATTAGTTCCTATTTATTAACATTCAGTGAATAGCAGATATAGCTGTTTACAAGTTGAACATTAGTTGGAGATAGAAAAACACCGAAGTAATAATCCAATGATTACGAATAATCACGTTCGTCACCTGAAAGTAAATGAAGGTAAAGCGAAAAAAAAAAGTACAATTCCAAATACGTTGCAACATTACTTACCTGATACCTAATACTTACCAACCTTGAATTGTATCCATAAAATTTATCTAGTAGTCATATGTTCACTCGCCAACCATAGAATTGCATCGGCACTTTTAATAGAACACATTTGTTTATTCGTTGCCATGATACGGCCCCATCCCCCCACACACGATTGATAAATACCCGAGACAGCTAGACATAGCATTTCATTTGTTTACCATCAAACCGTTCGAACGTCTTTCTACTTTAGTCCGAAAATTTATATTCGGTCAACCAAGTAAAATGAATAATTATGCTGATTAGGTAAGTGCCATATGTGTGTTGATACTGTATGCATACGAATATCTTCCCATTCAAAGGTTGAATTGACCTCAATTTGATCTAGAAGTATCAATGGAGGGCCGATTCGATTACTTCTGGATCACCCGGTGGCCATTCCGGGATCACAATCTCAGCCTAAACTCGAACTGGCTGTGTTTTTGCCAGGAGATCATGTTCTCAAGTTAGTCACTACTCTCCCGCTTATCTACGTGTCGAAATCTTCAATGAAAATAATTGACGCAAGATAATTTCCCAATAATTCCTGAAACTAAAACCATACAATATAAAATCAATGTCCCCACCTGCAGAAAACTTGATGCTCTATACAGGTTATCTATTCTATACGGATACGGGATAATTTTCATTCATAGTTCATTCATTTAATTTTAACCCGAAAAGCCGAAAAGTCATTTTTTGCTTCATGCTTGCTCTCACAAGCCCACAAGATTCTCTCGCGTAAAACCCCAGGGCCTATCTCTTTCTGTGTGCTCGGCTGATGCCAACATGGCTGCCTATGAGAGATCTGGAAAAATACCACCGCACAGTGTCGACGTCTGGTGGCAACAGATCCAATCAACATCGTTGTGAGGCAAATCACTCTCTAGCAGACTAGCAGGCCCGAAGGCAGTTTTAAATTGTTGAAGATTGAATGAAAATTGTCACTCCATGTTATTTGACTACTTCAAACACGTTTTCCTGACCCTTACCTAACCATTGGTCATTGGTACATTTCGTGCATTTCTACTAGAACTTATCATGATAATGTAAAGTCATAATCAGACACAATTTTCGTTGAATGTTTTTTCACAATTTGCAAACAAACGTGCTACCCTATTACATGGAACGCATATTCGATACGGAAAAGTAAATTCTCATTTATAATTTCGATTTTGAAAGGGTGTTCGTTCCACCTGAAAATACATTATCATTCTCGCTGACACAATATGAGACAGCACACGCCGTCACAATGCCGTCAACGCGAAGGCTCGCTCTCACACGCACTCTCCGTTTCAATCCAGCCTCTCAGTGGCACACGATCCAAGGGTGCTCATACCCTGTTTGGCCGAAGCCGCGAATATTTGACTCTTTTTGACAGATAAAATTTGAACGTTGATTTGAACGTTTATTCGACACAAAACACGACAGGCACACGACATTCAGTTATTGGATGGCTAAAATATGTTTTCGGTCTGTTCGTCAAACCTGTCGGTACATGTCGGTTCGGTTACCTCAAAGTTACCTCAGTCAACGTTCGATGTTCGATGCCAGTATTGATAGTTGTTGAAGAGTGACAAGCAAAGCCTTAGTGTTCTGTCATTTATCTGGCAAAAAATGTGTAATATTTGAGCCCCGGACAAACAGTGTACGGCCACCTTAACTTAACTTTTCGCGCTGACACAATGACGAAGCACACGAAGCCCAATGCCGTCAACGCGAACGCTCGCTCTCACACGCACACACGCACAGTGGCACACGATCTAAGGGTGATCATACACTGTTTGGCCGAAGCCAAATATTAGACTCACTTTGACAGATTAATTTCCAACGTTGATCAAATACATTCGACACGAAACACGACAGGCAAATATTCAGTCATTGGATGGCTAAAATATTGTTTCGGTCCTGTACATGGATTTCAGTCGATGTTCGATGTTTGCCAATATTGAATATTGAGACCTGAGTGACAAACAAAATAGACCTCCGGACAAACAGTGCACGGCCACCTTAACTCTCTCTCTCACACAATACATTCAACCGTACCCGGGATCATATTGAAGAGAGCAACTGCGTTGACCCTTTCCTGCTTCTGCGCACGATACGGTGCTCTACGCCAATCATTCACTGTGAATGTCAGCCGTTTTGTTGTCCGTCTCGTTGGACCATAGACGGAATGCGGCTGATTGCTGATTGCCGATTGCGCAATATATTATTACTCCGTGGCATAGAGTTATGAAAGAAATGATCTCGCGCTGTTTTTACTGGCTTATAAAATTAAAATTATGAATTAACTTAATTAACTTAATTCCGTATCAAATTAGTATGCTATTTAAATGAAAACATGGTGGAAATATCTCATACGAAAATTGTTCTTGAAGACAACTTGAAGATAATAGTTATAAAAGTTTCAGTAACAATGTTGGGTTATGTATAGACAAAATGGTGAAACAAAAGTCAGATATACGGGTTTCAAGTAAACAAAAGTGGCTTCGCGTCTTCTAATATGATAGAGCTTACTACACTAACGAGTTTGGGAAGACCCCACCCAATTATGTGGCCCCCTAGTTGAAGAAAGTCGCGAATACGCGCTGGCTGGCTGGCTGGCTAGCTACCAGGAGTTCAGACTAGCATGTAGCAACTTCGCACCGCATTCTAAGTCACTCGCTTAGCCACTCAATTCGCTCAAGAGAGCGAGTGAGTGAGTGACAAAAAGAGAGCAGAGAGCATAAAGCCACCGCCGCCATTTTACCACATCTCGGCCACATCCCACCTCAGCCATTTTACATTTGGTCTACATACTAGAGATGTGCATATTTGTCTCTTTCCAGCAGATCTGTATTCCTATCTGTATTCTGGGCGAATACTCAAAAATAGCAACAAGAACTTCAGCTTGTTTTGAGTGTTTGGTTAATGTAACAAATGCTGTAAACTCTATAACAGTCTTGAACGAAAATTATGTCTGATAATTGATTTTATATTGCAATAAAAACAGACACCAACACCAACTCAAAATCAAAGGTAGATGTCGACACTGTATGATAATGTACGTTACAAACGTACGTTACGCGTTGAGCAGCAATGACCAACAGATGGGGCGAACCAAACTGACATTGAGAGCGTTGGATTGCTGATTGGACAACATACTATCATACATATGAGCACACTGTTATTGCTTATTATTCCATCGATGTGTGGAAGTTGGCGATCGGGTAATTTACCGGGCATTTGGATCAGATTACTAACAATACTAGAGGACTAAACCGCATAACCATTGCTTCAATATTGTTAGGAAGCTAAGATATGTATTCCGGGATCATAATCTCGAAATAGCTGTTTACAAGTTGAACATTAGTTCCTATTTATTAACATTCAGTGAATAGCAGATATAGCTGTTTACAAGTTGAACATTAGTTGGAGATAGAAAAACACCGAAGTAATAATCCAATGATTACGAATAATCACGTTCGTCACCTGAAAGTAAATGAAGGTAAAGCGAAAAAAAAAAGTACAATTCCAAATACGTTGCAACATTACTTACCTGATACCTAATACTTACCAACCTTGAATTGTATCCATAAAATTTATCTAGTAGTCATATGTTCACTCGCCAACCATAGAATTGCATCGGCACTTTTAATAGAACACATTTGTTTATTCGTTGCCATGATACGGCCCCATCCCCCCACACACGATTGATAAATACCCGAGACAGCTAGACATAGCATTTCATTTGTTTACCATCAAACCGTTCGAACGTCTTTCTACTTTAGTCCGAAAATTTATATTCGGTCAACCAAGTAAAATGAATAATTATGCTGATTAGGTAAGTGCCATATGTGTGTTGATACTGTATGCATACGAATATCTTCCCATTCAAAGGTTGAATTGACCTCAATTTGATCTAGAAGTATCAATGGAGGGCCGATTCGATTACTTCTGGATCACCCGGTGGCCATTCCGGGATCACAATCTCAGCCTAAACTCGAACTGGCTGTGTTTTTTGCCAGGAGATCATGTTCTCAAGTTAGTCACTACTCTCCCGCTTATCTACGTGTCGAAATCTTCAATGAAAATAATTGACGCAAGATAATTTCCCAATAATTCCTGAAACTAAAACCATACAATATAAAATCAATGTCCCCACCTGCAGAAAACTTGATGCTCTATACAGGTTATCTATTCTATACGGATACGGGATAATTTTCATTCATAGTTCATTCATTTAATTTTAACCCGAAAAGCCGAAAAGTCATTTTTTGCTTCATGCTTGCTCTCACAAGCCCACAAGATTCTCTCGCGTAAAACCCAGGGCCTATCTCTTTCTGTGTGCTCGGCTGATGCCAACATGGCTGCCTATGAGAGATCTGGAAAAATACCACCGCACAGTGTCGACGTCTGGTGGCAACAGATCCAATCAACATCGTTGTGAGGCAAATCACTCTCTAGCAGACTAGCAGGCCCGAAGGCAGTTTTAAATTGTTGAAGATTGAATGAAAATTGTCACTCCATGTTATTTGACTACTTCAAACACGTTTTCCTGACCCTTACCTAACCATTGGTCATTGGTACATTTCGTGCATTTCTACTAGAACTTATCATGATAATGTAAAGTCATAATCAGACACAATTTTCGTTGAATGTTTTTTCACAATTTGCAAACAAACGTGCTACCCTATTACATGGAACGCATATTCGATACGGAAAAGTAAATTCTCATTTATAATTTCGATTTTGAAAGGGTGTTCGTTCCACCTGAAAATACATTATCACATTCTCGCTGACACAATATGAGACAGCACACGCCGTCACAATGCCGTCAACGCGAAGGCTCGCTCTCACACGCACTCTCCGTTTCAATCCAGCCTCTCAGTGGCACACGATCCAAGGGTGCTCATACCCTGTTTGGCCGAAGCCGCGAATATTTGACTCTTTTTGACAGATAAAATTTGAACGTTGATTTGAACGTTTATTCGACACAAAACACGACAGGCACACGACATTCAGTTATTGGATGGCTAAAATATGTTTTCGGTCTGTTCGTCAAACCTGTCGGTACATGTCGGTTCGGTTACCTCAAAGTTACCTCAGTCAACGTTCGATGTTCGATGCCAGTATTGATAGTTGTTGAAGAGTGACAAGCAAAGCCTTAGTGTTCTGTCATTTATCTGGCAAAAAATGTGTAATATTTGAGCCCCGGACAAACAGTGTACGCCACCTTAACTTAACTTTTCGCGCTGACACAATGACGAAGCACACGAAGCCCAATGCCGTCAACGCGAACGCTCGCTCTCACACGCACACACGCACAGTGGCACACACGATCTAAGGGTGATCATACACTGTTTGGCCGAAGCCAAATATTAGACTCTTTTGACAGATTAATTTCCAACGTTGATCAAATACATTCGACACGAAACACGACAGGCAAATATTCAGTCATTGGATGGCTAAAATATTGTTTCGGTCCTGTACATGGATTTCAGTCGATGTTCGATGTTTGCCAATATTGAATATTGAGACCTGAGTGACAAACAAAATAGACCTCCGGACAAACAGTGCACGGCCACCTTAACTCTCTCTCTCCTCACACAATACATTCAACCGTACCCGGGATCATATTGAAGAGAGCAACTGCGTTGACCCTTTCCTGCTTCTGCGCACGATACGGTGCTCTACGCCAATCATTCACTGTGAATGTCAGCCGTTTTGTTGGCCGTCTCGTTGGACCATAGACGGAATGCGGCTGATTGCTGATTGCCGATTGCGCAATATATTATTACTCCGTGGCATAGAGTTATGAAAGAAATGATCTCGCGCTGTTTTTACTGGCTTATAAAATTAAAATTATGAATTAACTTAATTAACTTAATTCCGTATCAAATTAGTATGCTATTTAAATGAAAACATGGTGGAAATATCTCATACGAAAATTGTTCTTGAAGGACAACTTGAAGATAATAGTTATAAAAGTTTCAGTAACAATGTTGGGTTATGTATAGACAAAATGGTGAAACAAAGTCAGATATACGGGTTTCAAGTAAACAAAAGTGGCTTCGCGTCTTCTAATATGATAGAGCTTACTACACTAACGAGTTTGGGAAGACCCCACCCAATTATGTGGCCCCTAGTTGAAGAAAGTCGCGAATACGCGCTGGCTGGCTGGCTGGCTAGCTACCAGGAGTTCAGACTAGCATGTAGCAACTTCGCACCGCATTCTAAGTCACTCGCTTAGCCACTCAATTCGCTCAAGAGAGCGAGTGAGTGAGTGACAAAAAGAGAGCAGAGAGCATAAAGCCACCGCCGCCATTTTACCACATCTCGGCCACATCCCACCTCAGCCATTTTACATTTGGTCTACATACTAGAGATGTGCATATTTGTCTCTTTCCAGCAGATCTGTATTCCTATCTGTATTCTGGGCGAATACTCAAAAATAGCAACAAGAACTTCAGCTTGTTTTGAGTGTTTGGTTAATGTAACAAATGCTGTAAACTCTATAACAGTCTTGAACGAAAATTATGTCTGATAATTGATTTTATATTGCAATAAAAACAGACACCAACACCAACTCAAAATCAAAGGTAGATGTCGACACTGTATGATAATGTACGTTACAAACGTACGTTACGCGTTGAGCAGCAATGACCAACAGATGGGGCGAACCAAACTGACATTGAGAGCGTTGGATTGCTGATTGGACAACATACTATCATACATATGAGCACACTGTTATTGCTTATTATTCCATCGATGTGTGGAAGTTGGCGATCGGGTAATTTACCGGGCATTTGGATCAGATTACTAACAATACTAGAGGACTAAACCGCATAACCATTGCTTCAATATTGTTAGGAAGCTAAGATATGTATTCCGGGATCATAATCTCGAAATAGCTGTTTACAAGTTGAACATTAGTTCCTATTTATTAACATTCAGTGAATAGCAGATATAGCTGTTTACAAGTTGAACATTAGTTGGAGATAGAAAAACACCGAAGTAATAATCCAATGATTACGAATAATCACGTTCGTCACCTGAAAGTAAATGAAGGGTAAAGCGAAAAAAAAAAAGTACAATTCCAAATACGTTGCAACATTACTTACCTGATACCTAATACTTACCAACCTTGAATTGTATCCATAAAATTTATCTAGTAGTCATATGTTCACTCGCCAACCATAGAATTGCATCGGCACTTTTATAGAACACATTTGTTTATTCGTTGCCATGATACGGCCCCATCCCCCCACACACGATTGATAAATACCCGAGACAGCTAGACATAGCATTTCATTTGTTTACCATCAAACCGTTCGAACGTCTTTCTACTTTAGTCCGAAAATTTATATTCGGTCAACCAAGTAAAATAAATAATTATGCTGATTAGGTAAGTGCCATATGTGTGTTGATACTGTATGCATACGAATATCTTCCCATTCAAAGGTTGAATTGACCTCAATTTGATCTAGAAGTATCAATGGAGGGCCGATTCGATTACTTCTGGATCACCCGGTGGCCATTCCGGGATCACAATCTCAGCCTAAACTCGAACTGGCTGTGTTTTTGCCAGGAGATCATGTTCTCAAGTTAGTCACTACTCTCCCGCTTATCTACGTGTCGAAATCTTCAATGAAAATAATTGACGCAAGATAATTTCCCAATAATTCCTGAAACTTAAACCATACAATATAAAATCAATGTCCCCACCTGCAGAAAACTTGATGCTCTATACAGGTTATCTATTCTATACGGATACGGGATAATTTTCATTCATAGTTCATTCATTTAATTTTAACCCGAAAAGCCGAAAAGTCATTTTTTGCTTCATGCTTGCTCTCACAAGCCCACAAGATTCTCTCGCGTAAAACCCAGGGCCTATCTCTTTCTGTGTGCTCGGCTGATGCCAACATGGCTGCCTATGAGAGATCTGGAAAAATACCACCGCACAGTGTCGACGTCTGGTGGCAACAGATCCAATCAACAGCGTTGTGAGGCAAATCACTCTCTAGCAGACTAGCAGGCCGAAGGCAGTTTTAAATTGTTGAAGATTGAATGAAAATTGTCACTCCATGTTATTTGACTACTTCAAACACGTTTTCCTGACCCTTACCTAACCATTGGTCATTGGTACATTTCGTGCATTTCTACTAGAACTTATCATGATAATGTAAAGTCATAATCAGACACAATTTTCGTTGAATGTTTTTTCACAATTTGCAAACAAACGTGCTACCCTATTACATGGAACGCATATTCGATACGGAAAAGTAAATTCTCATTCATAATTTTGATTTTGAAAGGGGTGTTCGTTCCACCTGAAAATACATTATCATTCTCGCTGACACAATATGAGACAGCACACGCCGTCACAATGCCGTCAACGCGAAGGCTCGCTCTCACACGCACTCTCCGTTTCAATCCAGCCTCTCAGTGGCACACGATCCAAGGGTGCTCATACCCTGTTTGGCCGAAGCCGCGAATATTTGACTCTTTTTGACAGATAAAATTTGAACGTTGATTTGAACGTTTATTCGACACAAAACACGACAGGCACACGACATTCAGTTATTGGATGGCTAAAATATGTTTTCGGTCTGTTCGTCAAACCTGTCGGTACATGTCGGTTCGGTTACCTCAAAGTTACCTCAGTCAACGTTCGATGTTCGATGCCAGTATTGATAGTTGTTGAAGAGTGACAAGCAAAGCCTTAGTGTTCTGTCATTTATCTGGCAAAAAATGTGTAATATTTGAGCCCCGGACAAACAGTGTACGGCCACCTTAACTTAACTTTTCGCGCTGACACAATGACGAAGCACACGAAGCCCAATGCCGTCAACGCGAACGCTCGCTCTCACACGCACACACGCACAGTGGCACACGATCTAAGGGTGATCATACACTGTTTGGCCGAAGCCAAATATTAGACTCTTTTTGACAGATTAATTCCAACGTTGATCAAATACATTCGACACGAAACACGACAGGCAAATATTCAGTCATTGGATGGCTAAAATATTGTTTCGGTCCTGTACATGGATTTCAGTCGATGTTCGATGTTTGCCAATATTGAATATTGAGACCTGAGTGACAAACAAAATAGACCTCCGGACAAACAGTGCACGGCCACCTTAACTCTCTCTCTCTCACACAATACATTCAACCGTACCGGGATCATATTGAAGAGAGCAACTGCGTTGACCCTTTCCTGCTTCTGCGCACGATACGGTGCTCTACGCCAATCATTCACTGTGAATGTCAGCCGTTTTGTTGGCCGTCTCGTTGGACCATAGACGGAATGCGGCTGATTGCTGATTGCCGATTGCGCAATATATTATTACTCCGTGGCATAGAGTTATGAAAGAAATGATCTCGCGCTGTTTTTACTGGCTTATAAAATTAAAATTATGAATTAACTTAATTAACTTAATTCCGTATCAAATTAGTATGCTATTTAAATGAAACATGGTGGAAATATCTCATACGAAAATTGTTCTTGAAGACAACTTGAAGATAATAGTTATAAAAGTTTCAGTAACAATGTTGGGTTATGTATAGACAAAATGGTGAAACAAAAGTCAGATATACGGGTTTCAAGTAAACAAAAGTGGCTTCGCGTCTTCTAATATGATAGAGCTTACTACACTAACGAGTTTGGGAAGACCCCACCAATTATGTGGCCCCTAGTTGAAGAAAGTCGCGAATACGCGCTGGCTGGCTGGCTGGCTAGCTACCAGGAGTTCAGACTAGCATGTAGCAACTTCGCACCGCATTCTAAGTCACTCGCTTAGCCACTCAATTCGCTCAAGAGAGCGAGTGAGTGAGTGACAAAAAGAGAGCAGAGAGCATAAAGCCACCGCCGCCATTTTACCACATCTCGGCCACATCCCACCTCAGCCATTTTACATTTGGTCTACATACTAGAGATGTGCATATTTGTCTCTTTCCAGCAGATCTGTATTCCTATCTGTATTCTGGGCGAATACTCAAAAATAGCAACAAGAACTTCAGCTTGTTTGAGTGTTTGGTTAATGTAACAAATGCTGTAAACTCTATAACAGTCTTGAACGAAAATTATGTCTGATAATTGATTTTATATTGCAATAAAACAGACACCAACACCAACTCAAAATCAAAGGTAGATGTCGACACTGTATGATAATGTACGTTACAAACGTACGTTACGCGTTGAGCAGCAATGACCAACAGATGGGCGAACCAAACTGACATTGAGAGCGTTGGATTGCTGATTGGACAACATACTATCATACATATGAGCACACTGTTATTGCTTATTATTCCATCGATGTGTGGAAGTTGGCGATCGGGTAATTTACCGGGCATTTGGATCAGATTACTAACAATACTAGAGGACTAAACCGCATAACCATTGCTTCAATATTGTTAGGAAGCTAAGATATGTATTCCGGGATCATAATCTCGAAATAGCTGTTTACAAGTTGAACATTAGTTCCTATTTATTAACATTCAGTGAATAGCAGATATAGCTGTTTACAAGTTGAACATTAGTTGGAGATAGAAAAACACCGAAGTAATAATCCAATGATTACGAATAATCACGTTCGTCACCTGAAAGTAAATGAAGGTAAAGCGAAAAAAAAAAGTACAATTCCAAATACGTTGCAACATTACTTACCTGATACCTAATACTTACCAACCTTGAATTGTATCCATAAAATTTATCTAGTAGTCATATGTTCACTCGCCAACCATAGAATTGCATCGGCACTTTTAATAGAACACATTTGTTTATTCGTTGCCATGATACGGCCCCCATCCCCCACACACGATTGATAAATACCCGAGACAGCTAGACATAGCATTTCATTTGTTTACCATCAACCGTTCGAACGTCTTTCTACTTTAGTCCGAAAATTTATATTCGGTCAACCAAGTAAAATAAATAATTATGCTGATTAGGTAAGTGCCATATGTGTGTTGATACTGTATGCATACGAATATCTTCCCATTCAAAGGTTGAATTGACCTCAATTTGATCTAGAAGTATCAATGGGAGGGCCGATTCGATTACTTCTGGATCACCCGGTGGCCATTCCGGGATCACAATCTCAGCCTAAACTCGAACTGGCTGTGTTTTTGCCAGGAGATCATGTTCTCAAGTTAGTCACTACTCTCCCGCTTATCTACGTGTCGAAATCTTCAATGAAAATAATTGACGCAAGATAATTTCCCAATAATTCCTGAAACTTAAACCATACAATATAAAATCAATGTCCCCACCTGCAGAAAACTTGATGCTCTATACAGGTTATCTATTCTATACGGATACGGGATAATTTTCATTCATAGTTCATTCATTTAATTTTAACCCGAAAAGCCGAAAAGTCATTTTTTGCTTCATGCTTGCTCTCACAAGCCCACAAGATTCTCTCGCGTAAAACCCAGGGCCTATCTCTTTCTGTGTGCTCGGCTGATGCCAACATGGCTGCCTATGAGAGATCTGGAAAAATACCACCGCACAGTGTCGACGTCTGGTGGCAACAGATCCAATCAACAGCGTTGTGAGGCAAATCACTCTCTAGCAGACTAGCAGGCCCGAAGGCAGTTTTAAATTGTTGAAGATTGAATGAAAATTGTCACTCCATGTTATTTGACTACTTCAAACACGTTTTCCTGACCCTTACCTAACCATTGGTCATTGGTACATTTCGTGCATTTCTACTAGAACTTATCATGATAATGTAAAGTCATAATCAGACACAATTTTCGTTGAATGTTTTTTCACAATTTGCAAACAAACGTGCTACCCTATTACATGGAACGCATATTCGATACGGAAAAGTAAATTCTCATTCATAATTTTGATTTTGAAAGGGTGTTCGTTCCACCTGAAAATACATTATCATTCTCGCTGACACAATATGAGACAGCACACGCCGTCACAATGCCGTCAACGCGAAGGCTCGCTCTCACACGCACTCTCCGTTTCAATCCAGCCTCTCAGTGGCACACGATCCAAGGGTGCTCATACCCTGTTTGGCCGAAGCCGCGAATATTTGACTCTTTTTGACAGATAAAATTTGAACGTTGATTTGAACGTTTATTCGACACAAAACACGACAGGCACACGACATTCAGTTATTGGATGGCTAAAATATGTTTTCGGTCTGTTCGTCAAACCTGTCGGTACATGTCGGTTCGGTTACCTCAAAGTTACCTCAGTCAACGTTCGATGTTCGATGCCAGTATTGATAGTTGTTGAAGAGTGACAAGCAAAGCCTTAGTGTTCTGTCATTTATCTGGCAAAAAATGTGTAATATTTGAGCCCCGGACAAACAGTGTACGGCCACCTTAACTTAACTTTTCGCGCTGACACAATGACGAAGCACACGAAGCCCAATGCCGTCAACGCGAACGCTCGCTCTCACACGCACACACGCACAGTGGCACACGATCTAAGGGTGATCATACACTGTTTGGCCGAAGCCAAATATTAGACTCTTTTTGACAGATTAATTTCCAACGTTGATCAAATACATTCGACACGAAACACGACAGGCAAATATTCAGTCATTGGATGGCTAAAATATTGTTTCGGTCCTGTACATGGATTTCAGTCGATGTTCGATGTTTGCCAATATTGAATATTGAGACCTGAGTGACAAACAAAATAGACCTCCGGACAAACAGTGCACGGCCACCTTAACTCTCTCTCTCTCACACAATACATTCAACCGTACCCGGGATCATATTGAAGAGAGCAACTGCGTTGACCCTTTCCTGCTTCTGCGCACGATACGGTGCTCTACGCCAATCATTCACTGTGAATGTCAGCCGTTTTGTTGGCCGTCTCGTTGGACCATAGACGGAATGCGGCTGATTGCTGATTGCCGATTGCGCAATATATTATTACTCCGTGGCATAGAGTTATGAAAGAAATGATCTCGCGCTGTTTTTACTGGCTTATAAAATTAAAATTATGAATTAACTTAATTAACTTAATTCCGTATCAAATTAGTATGCTATTTAAATGAAAACATGGTGGAAATATCTCATACGAAAATTGTTCTTGAAGACAACTTGAAGATAATAGTTATAAAAGTTTCAGTAACAATGTTGGGTTATGTATAGACAAAATGGTGAAACAAAAGTCAGATATACGGGTTTCAAGTAAACAAAAGTGGCTTCGCGTCTTCTAATATGATAGAGCTTACTACACTAACGAGTTTGGGAAGACCCCACCCAATTATGTGGCCCCTAGTTGAAGAAAGTCGCGAATACGCGCTGGCTGGCTGGCTGGCTAGCTACCAGGAGTTCAGACTAGCATGTAGCAACTTCGCACCGCATTCTAAGTCACTCGCTTAGCCACTCAATTCGCTCAAGAGAGCGAGTGAGTGAGTGACAAAAAGAGAGCAGAGAGCATAAAGCCACCGCCGCCATTTTACCACATCTCGGCCACATCCCACCTCAGCCATTTTACATTTGGTCTACATACTAGAGATGTGCATATTTGTCTCTTTCCAGCAGATCTGTATTCCTATCTGTATTCTGGGCGAATACTCAAAAATAGCAACAAGAACTTCAGCTTGTTTTGAGTGTTTGGTTAATGTAACAAATGCTGTAAACTCTATAACAGTCTTGAACGAAAATTATGTCTGATAATTGATTTTATATTGCAATAAAAACAGACACCAACACCAACTCAAAATCAAAGGTAGATGTCGACACTGTATGATAATGTACGTTACAAACGTACGTTACGCGTTGAGCAGCAATGACCAACAGATGGGGCGAACCAAACTGACATTGAGAGCGTTGGATTGCTGATTGGACAACATACTATCATACATATGAGCACACTGTTATTGCTTATTATTCCATCGATGTGTGGAAGTTGGCGATCGGGTAATTTACCGGGCATTTGGATCAGATTACTAACAATACTAGAGGACTAAACCGCATAACCATTGCTTCAATATTGTTAGGAAGCTAAGATATGTATTCCGGGATCATAATCTCGAAATAGCTGTTTACAAGTTGAACATTAGTTCCTATTTATTAACATTCAGTGAATAGCAGATATAGCTGTTTACAAGTTGAACATTAGTTGGAGATAGAAAAACACCGAAGTAATAATCCAATGATTACGAATAATCACGTTCGTCACCTGAAAGTAAATGAAGGTAAAGCGAAAAAAAAAAGTACAATTCCAAATACGTTGCAACATTACTTACCTGATACCTAATACTTACCAACCTTGAATTGTATCCATAAAATTTATCTAGTAGTCATATGTTCACTCGCCAACCATAGAATTGCATCGGCACTTTTAATAGAACACATTTGTTTATTCGTTGCCATGATACGGCCCCATCCCCCCACACACGATTGATAAATACCCGAGACAGCTAGACATAGCATTTCATTTGTTTACCATCAAACCGTTCGAACGTCTTTCTACTTTAGTCCGAAAATTTATATTCGGTCAACCAAGTAAAATAAATAATTATGCTGATTAGGTAAGTGCCATATGTGTGTTGATACTGTATGCATACGAATATCTTCCCATTCAAAGGTTGAATTGACCTCAATTTGATCTAGAAGTATCAATGGAGGGCCGATTCGATTACTTCTGGATCACCCGGTGGCCATTCCGGGATCACAATCTCAGCCTAAACTCGAACTGGCTGTGTTTTTGCCAGGAGATCATGTTCTCAAGTTAGTCACTACTCTCCCGCTTATCTACGTGTCGAAATCTTCAATGAAAATAATTGACGCAAGATAATTTCCCAATAATTCCTGAAACTTAAACCATACAATATAAAATCAATGTCCCCACCTGCAGAAAACTTGATGCTCTATACAGGTTATCTATTCTATACGGATACGGGATAATTTTCATTCATAGTTCATTCATTTAATTTTAACCCGAAAAGCCGAAAAGTCATTTTTTGCTTCATGCTTGCTCTCACAAGCCCACAAGATTCTCTCGCGTAAAACCCAGGGCCTATCTCTTTCTGTGTGCTCGGCTGATGCCAACATGGCTGCCTATGAGAGATCTGGAAAAATACCACCGCACAGTGTCGACGTCTGGTGGCAACAGATCCAATCAACAGCGTTGTGAGGCAAATCACTCTCTAGCAGACTAGCAGGCCCGAAGGCAGTTTTAAATTGTTGAAGATTGAATGAAAATTGTCACTCCATGTTATTTGACTACTTCAAACACGTTTTCCTGACCCTTACCTAACCATTGGTCATTGGTACATTTCGTGCATTTCTACTAGAACTTATCATGATAATGTAAAGTCATAATCAGACACAATTTTCGTTGAATGTTTTTTCACAATTTGCAAACAAACGTGCTACCCTATTACATGGAACGCATATTCGATACGGAAAAGTAAATTCTCATTCATAATTTTGATTTTGAAAGGGTGTTCGTTCCACCTGAAAATACATTATCATTCTCGCTGACACAATATGAGACAGCACACGCCGTCACAATGCCGTCAACGCGAAGGCTCGCTCTCACACGCACTCTCCGTTTCAATCCAGCCTCTCAGTGGCACACGATCCAAGGGTGCTCATACCCTGTTTGGCCGAAGCCGCGAATATTTGACTCTTTTTGACAGATAAAATTTGAACGTTGATTTGAACGTTTATTCGACACAAAACACGACAGGCACACGACATTCAGTTATTGGATGGCTAAAATATGTTTTCGGTCTGTTCGTCAAACCTGTCGGTACATGTCGGTTCGGTTACCTCAAAGTTACCTCAGTCAACGTTCGATGTTCGATGCCAGTATTGATAGTTGTTGAAGAGTGACAAGCAAAGCCTTAGTGTTCTGTCATTTATCTGGCAAAAAATGTGTAATATTTGAGCCCCGGACAAACAGTGTACGGCCACCTTAACTTAACTTTTCGCGCTGACACAATGACGAAGCACACGAAGCCCAATGCCGTCAACGCGAACGCTCGCTCTCACACGCACACACGCACAGTGGCACACGATCTAAGGGTGATCATACACTGTTTGGCCGAAGCCAAATATTAGACTCTTTTTGACAGATTAATTTCCAACGTTGATCAAATACATTCGACACGAAACACGACAGGCAAATATTCAGTCATTGGATGGCTAAAATATTGTTTCGGTCCTGTACATGGATTTCAGTCGATGTTCGATGTTTGCCAATATTGAATATTGAGACCTGAGTGACAAACAAAATAGACCTCCGGACAAACAGTGCACGGCCACCTTAACTCTCTCTCTCTCACACAATACATTCAACCGTACCCGGGATCATATTGAAGAGAGCAACTGCGTTGACCCTTTCCTGCTTCTGCGCACGATACGGTGCTCTACGCCAATCATTCACTGTGAATGTCAGCCGTTTTGTTGGCCGTCTCGTTGGACCATAGACGGAATGCGGCTGATTGCTGATTGCCGATTGCGCAATATATTATTACTCCGTGGCATAGAGTTATGAAAGAAATGATCTCGCGCTGTTTTTACTGGCTTATAAAATTAAAATTATGAATTAACTTAATTAACTTAATTCCGTATCAAATTAGTATGCTATTTAAATGAAAACATGGTGGAAATATCTCATACGAAAATTGTTCTTGAAGACAACTTGAAGATAATAGTTATAAAAGTTTCAGTAACAATGTTGGGTTATGTATAGACAAAATGGTGAAACAAAAGTCAGATATACGGGTTTCAAGTAAACAAAAGTGGCTTCGCGTCTTCTAATATGATAGAGCTTACTACACTAACGAGTTTGGGAAGACCCCACCCAATTATGTGGCCCCTAGTTGAAGAAAGTCGCGAATACGCGCTGGCTGGCTGGCTGGCTAGCTACCAGGAGTTCAGACTAGCATGTAGCAACTTCGCACCGCATTCTAAGTCACTCGCTTATCCACTCAATTCGCTCAAGAGAGCGAGTGAGTGAGTGACAAAAAGAGAGCAGAGAGCATAAAGCCACCGCCGCCATTTTACCACATCTCGGCCACATCCCACCTCAGCCATTTTACATTTGGTCTACATACTAGAGATGTGCATATTTGTCTCTTTCCAGCAGATCTGTATTCCTATCTGTATTCTGGGCGAATACTCAAAAATAGCAACAAGAACTTCAGCTTGTTTTGAGTGTTTGGTTAATGTAACAAATGCTGTAAACTCTATAACAGTCTTGAACGAAAATTATGTCTGATAATTGATTTTATATTGCAATAAAAACAGACACCAACACCAACTCAAAATCAAAGGTAGATGTCGACACTGTATGATAATGTACGTTACAAACGTACGTTACGCGTTGAGCAGCAATGACCAACAGATGGGGCGAACCAAACTGACATTGAGAGCGTTGGATTGCTGATTGGACAACATACTATCATACATATGAGCACACTGTTATTGCTTATTATTCCATCGATGTGTGGAAGTTGGCGATCGGGTAATTTACCGGGCATTTGGATCAGATTACTAACAATACTAGAGGACTAAACCGCATAACCATTGCTTCAATATTGTTAGGAAGCTAAGATATGTATTCCGGGATCATAATCTCGAAATAGCTGTTTACAAGTTGAACATTAGTTCCTATTTATTAACATTCAGTGAATAGCAGATATAGCTGTTTACAAGTTGAACATTAGTTGGAGATAGAAAAACACCGAAGTAATAATCCAATGATTACGAATAATCACGTTCGTCACCTGAAAGTAAATGAAGGTAAAGCGAAAAAAAAAAGTACAATTCCAAATACGTTGCAACATTACTTACCTGATACCTAATACTTACCAACCTTGAATTGTATCCATAAAATTTATCTAGTAGTCATATGTTCACTCGCCAACCATAGAATTGCATCGGCACTTTTAATAGAACACATTTGTTTATTCGTTGCCATGATACGGCCCCATCCCCCCACACACGATTGATAAATACCCGAGACAGCTAGACATAGCATTTCATTTGTTTACCATCAAACCGTTCGAACGTCTTTCTACTTTAGTCCGAAAATTTATATTCGGTCAACCAAGTAAAATAAATAATTATGCTGATTAGGTA
Source organism: Toxorhynchites rutilus septentrionalis (assembly GCF_029784135.1). Taxonomy (NCBI): domain Eukaryota; kingdom Metazoa; phylum Arthropoda; class Insecta; order Diptera; family Culicidae; genus Toxorhynchites; species Toxorhynchites rutilus. The sequence goes on from NW_026600049.1 coordinate 19,717, forward strand.
AGTGCCATATGTGTGTTGATACTGTATGCATACGAATATCTTCCCATTCAAAGGTTGAATTGACCTCAATTTGATCTAGAAGTATCAATGGAGGGCCGATTCGATTACTTCTGGATCACCCGGTGGCCATTCCGGGATCACAATCTCAGCCTAAACTCGAACTGGCTGTGTTTTTGCCAGGAGATCATGTTCTCAAGTTAGTCACTACTCTCCCGCTTATCTACGTGTCGAAATCTTCAATGAAAATAATTGACGCAAGATAATTTCCCAATAATTCCTGAAACTTAAACCATACAATATAAAATCAATGTCCCCACCTGCAGAAAACTTGATGCTCTATACAGGTTATCTATTCTATACGGATACGGGATAATTTTCATTCATAGTTCATTCATTTAATTTTAACCCGAAAAGCCGAAAAGTCATTTTTTGCTTCATGCTTGCTCTCACAAGCCCACAAGATTCTCTCGCGTAAAACCCAGGGCCTATCTCTTTCTGTGTGCTCGGCTGATGCCAACATGGCTGCCTATGAGAGATCTGGAAAAATACCACCGCACAGTGTCGACGTCTGGTGGCAACAGATCCAATCAACAGCGTTGTGAGGCAAATCACTCTCTAGCAGACTAGCAGGCCCGAAGGCAGTTTTAAATTGTTGAAGATTGAATGAAAATTGTCACTCCATGTTATTTGACTACTTCAAACACGTTTTCCTGACCCTTACCTAACCATTGGTCATTGGTACATTTCGTGCATTTCTACTAGAACTTATCATGATAATGTAAAGTCATAATCAGACACAATTTTCGTTGAATGTTTTTTCACAATTTGCAAACAAACGTGCTACCCTATTACATGGAACGCATATTCGATACGGAAAAGTAAATTCTCATTCATAATTTTGATTTTGAAAGGGTGTTCGTTCCACCTGAAAATACATTATCATTCTCGCTGACACAATATGAGACAGCACACGCCGTCACAATGCCGTCAACGCGAAGGCTCGCTCTCACACGCACTCTCCGTTTCAATCCAGCCTCTCAGTGGCACACGATCCAAGGGTGCTCATACCCTGTTTGGCCGAAGCCGCGAATATTTGACTCTTTTTGACAGATAAAATTTGAACGTTGATTTGAACGTTTATTCGACACAAAACACGACAGGCACACGACATTCAGTTATTGGATGGCTAAAATATGTTTTCGGTCTGTTCGTCAAACCTGTCGGTACATGTCGGTTCGGTTACCTCAAAGTTACCTCAGTCAACGTTCGATGTTCGATGCCAGTATTGATAGTTGTTGAAGAGTGACAAGCAAAGCCTTAGTGTTCTGTCATTTATCTGGCAAAAAATGTGTAATATTTGAGCCCCGGACAAACAGTGTACGGCCACCTTAACTTAACTTTTCGCGCTGACACAATGACGAAGCACACGAAGCCCAATGCCGTCAACGCGAACGCTCGCTCTCACACGCACACACGCACAGTGGCACACGATCTAAGGGTGATCATACACTGTTTGGCCGAAGCCAAATATTAGACTCTTTTTGACAGATTAATTTCCAACGTTGATCAAATACATTCGACACGAAACACGACAGGCAAATATTCAGTCATTGGATGGCTAAAATATTGTTTCGGTCCTGTACATGGATTTCAGTCGATGTTCGATGTTTGCCAATATTGAATATTGAGACCTGAGTGACAAACAAAATAGACCTCCGGACAAACAGTGCACGGCCACCTTAACTCTCTCTCTCTCACACAATACATTCAACCGTACCCGGGATCATATTGAAGAGAGCAACTGCGTTGACCCTTTCCTGCTTCTGCGCACGATACGGTGCTCTACGCCAATCATTCACTGTGAATGTCAGCCGTTTTGTTGTCCGTCTCGTTGGACCATAGACGGAATGCGGCTGATTGCTGATTGCCGATTGCGCAATATATTATTACTCCGTGGCATAGAGTTATGAAAGAAATGATCTCGCGCTGTTTTTACTGGCTTATAAAATTAAAATTATGAATTAACTTAATTAACTTAATTCCGTATCAAATTAGTATGCTATTTAAATGAAAACATGGTGGAAATATCTCATACGAAAATTGTTCTTGAAGACAACTTGAAGATAATAGTTATAAAAGTTTCAGTAACAATGTTGGGTTATGTATAGACAAAATGGTGAAACAAAAGTCAGATATACGGGTTTCAAGTAAACAAAAGTGGCTTCGCGTCTTCTAATATGATAGAGCTTACTACACTAACGAGTTTGGGAAGACCCCACCCAATTATGTGGCCCCTAGTTGAAGAAAGTCGCGAATACGCGCTGGCTGGCTGGCTGGCTAGCTACCAGGAGTTCAGACTAGCATGTAGCAACTTCGCACCGCATTCTAAGTCACTCGCTTAGCCACTCAATTCGCTCAAGAGAGCGAGTGAGTGAGTGACAAAAAGAGAGCAGAGAGCATAAAGCCACCGCCGCCATTTTACCACATCTCGGCCACATCCCACCTCAGCCATTTTACATTTGGTCTACATACTAGAGATGTGCATATTTGTCTCTTTCCAGCAGATCTGTATTCCTATCTGTATTCTGGGCGAATACTCAAAAATAGCAACAAGAACTTCAGCTTGTTTTGAGTGTTTGGTTAATGTAACAAATGCTGTAAACTCTATAACAGTCTTGAACGAAAATTATGTCTGATAATTGATTTTATATTGCAATAAAAACAGACACCAACACCAACTCAAAATCAAAGGTAGATGTCGACACTGTATGATAATGTACGTTACAAACGTACGTTACGCGTTGAGCAGCAATGACCAACAGATGGGGCGAACCAAACTGACATTGAGAGCGTTGGATTGCTGATTGGACAACATACTATCATACATATGAGCACACTGTTATTGCTTATTATTCCATCGATGTGTGGAAGTTGGCGATCGGGTAATTTACCGGGCATTTGGATCAGATTACTAACAATACTAGAGGACTAAACCGCATAACCATTGCTTCAATATTGTTAGGAAGCTAAGATATGTATTCCGGGATCATAATCTCGAAATAGCTGTTTACAAGTTGAACATTAGTTCCTATTTATTAACATTCAGTGAATAGCAGATATAGCTGTTTACAAGTTGAACATTAGTTGGAGATAGAAAAACACCGAAGTAATAATCCAATGATTACGAATAATCACGTTCGTCACCTGAAAGTAAATGAAGGTAAAGCGAAAAAAAAAAGTACAATTCCAAATACGTTGCAACATTACTTACCTGATACCTAATACTTACCAACCTTGAATTGTATCCATAAAATTTATCTAGTAGTCATATGTTCACTCGCCAACCATAGAATTGCATCGGCACTTTTAATAGAACACATTTGTTTATTCGTTGCCATGATACGGCCCCATCCCCCCACACACGATTGATAAATACCCGAGACAGCTAGACATAGCATTTCATTTGTTTACCATCAAACCGTTCGAACGTCTTTCTACTTTAGTCCGAAAATTTATATTCGGTCAACCAAGTAAAATAAATAATTATGCTGATTAGGTAAGTGCCATATGTGTGTTGATACTGTATGCATACGAATATCTTCCCATTCAAAGGTTGAATTGACCTCAATTTGATCTAGAAGTATCAATGGAGGGCCGATTCGATTACTTCTGGATCACCCGGTGGCCATTCCGGGATCACAATCTCAGCCTAAACTCGAACTGGCTGTGTTTTTGCCAGGAGATCATGTTCTCAAGTTAGTCACTACTCTCCCGCTTATCTACGTGTCGAAATCTTCAATGAAAATAATTGACGCAAGATAATTTCCCAATAATTCCTGAAACTTAAACCATACAATATAAAATCAATGTCCCCACCTGCAGAAAACTTGATGCTCTATACAGGTTATCTATTCTATACGGATACGGGATAATTTTCATTCATAGTTCATTCATTTAATTTTAACCCGAAAAGCCGAAAAGTCATTTTTTGCTTCATGCTTGCTCTCACAAGCCCACAAGATTCTCTCGCGTAAAACCCAGGGCCTATCTCTTTCTGTGTGCTCGGCTGATGCCAACATGGCTGCCTATGAGAGATCTGGAAAAATACCACCGCACAGTGTCGACGTCTGGTGGCAACAGATCCAATCAACAGCGTTGTGAGGCAAATCACTCTCTAGCAGACTAGCAGGCCCGAAGGCAGTTTTAAATTGTTGAAGATTGAATGAAAATTGTCACTCCATGTTATTTGACTACTTCAAACACGTTTTCCTGACCCTTACCTAACCATTGGTCATTGGTACATTTCGTGCATTTCTACTAGAACTTATCATGATAATGTAAAGTCATAATCAGACACAATTTTCGTTGAATGTTTTTTCACAATTTGCAAACAAACGTGCTACCCTATTACATGGAACGCATATTCGATACGGAAAAGTAAATTCTCATTCATAATTTTGATTTTGAAAGGGTGTTCGTTCCACCTGAAAATACATTATCATTCTCGCTGACACAATATGAGACAGCACACGCCGTCACAATGCCGTCAACGCGAAGGCTCGCTCTCACACGCACTCTCCGTTTCAATCCAGCCTCTCAGTGGCACACGATCCAAGGGTGCTCATACCCTGTTTGGCCGAAGCCGCGAATATTTGACTCTTTTTGACAGATAAAATTTGAACGTTGATTTGAACGTTTATTCGACACAAAACACGACAGGCACACGACATTCAGTTATTGGATGGCTAAAATATGTTTTCGGTCTGTTCGTCAAACCTGTCGGTACATGTCGGTTCGGTTACCTCAAAGTTACCTCAGTCAACGTTCGATGTTCGATGCCAGTATTGATAGTTGTTGAAGAGTGACAAGCAAAGCCTTAGTGTTCTGTCATTTATCTGGCAAAAAATGTGTAATATTTGAGCCCCGGACAAACAGTGTACGGCCACCTTAACTTAAATTTTCGCGCTGACACAATGACGAAGCACACGAAGCCCAATGCCGTCAACGCGAACGCTCGCTCTCACACGCACACACGCACAGTGGCACACGATCTAAGGGTGATCATACACTGTTTGGCCGAAGCCAAATATTAGACTCTTTTTGACAGATTAATTTCCAACGTTGATCAAATACATTCGACACGAAACACGACAGGCAAATATTCAGTCATTGGATGGCTAAAATATTGTTTCGGTCCTGTACATGGATTTCAGTCGATGTTCGATGTTTGCCAATATTGAATATTGAGACCTGAGTGACAAACAAAATAGACCTCCGGACAAACAGTGCACGGCCACCTTAACTCTCTCTCTCTCACACAATACATTCAACCGTACCCGGGATCATATTGAAGAGAGCAACTGCGTTGACCCTTTCCTGCTTCTGCGCACGATACGGTGCTCTACGCCAATCATTCACTGTGAATGTCAGCCGTTTTGTTGGCCGTCTCGTTGGACCATAGACGGAATGCGGCTGATTGCTGATTGCCGATTGCGCAATATATTATTACTCCGTGGCATAGAGTTATGAAAGAAATGATCTCGCGCTGTTTTTACTGGCTTATAAAATTAAAATTATGAATTAACTTAATTAACTTAATTCCGTATCAAATTAGTATGCTATTTAAATGAAAACATGGTGGAAATATCTCATACGAAAATTGTTCTTGAAGACAACTTGAAGATAATAGTTATAAAAGTTTCAGTAACAATGTTGGGTTATGTATAGACAAAATGGGGAAACAAAAGTCAGATATACGGGTTTCAAGTAAACAAAAGTGGCTTCGCGTCTTCTAATATGATAGAGCTTACTACACTAACGAGTTTGGGAAGACCCCACCCAATTATGTGGCCCCTAGTTGAAGAAAGTCGCGAATACGCGCTGGCTGGCTGGCTGGCTAGCTACCAGGAGTTCAGACTAGCATGTAGCAACTTCGCACCGCATTCTAAGTCACTCGCTTAGCCACTCAATTCGCTCAAGAGAGCGAGTGAGTGAGTGACAAAAAGAGAGCAGAGAGCATAAAGCCACCGCCGCCATTTTACCACATCTCGGCCACATCCCACCTCAGCCATTTTACATTTGGTCTACATACTAGAGATGTGCATATTTGTCTCTTTCCAGCAGATCTGTATTCCTATCTGTATTCTGGGCGAATACTCAAAAATAGCAACAAGAACTTCAGCTTGTTTTGAGTGTTTGGTTAATGTAACAAATGCTGTAAACTCTATAACAGTCTTGAACGAAAATTATGTCTGATAATTGATTTTATATTGCAATAAAAACAGACACCAACACCAACTCAAAATCAAAGGTAGATGTCGACACTGTATGATAATGTACGTTACAAACGTACGTTACGCGTTGAGCAGCAATGACCAACAGATGGGGCGAACCAAACTGACATTGAGAGCGTTGGATTGCTGATTGGACAACATACTATCATACATATGAGCACACTGTTATTGCTTATTATTCCATCGATGTGTGGAAGTTGGCGATCGGGTAATTTACCGGGCATTTGGATCAGATTACTAACAATACTAGAGGACTAAACCGCATAACCATTGCTTCAATATTGTTAGGAAGCTAAGATATGTATTCCGGGATCATAATCTCGAAATAGCTGTTTACAAGTTGAACATTAGTTCCTATTTATTAACATTCAGTGAATAGCAGATATAGCTGTTTACAAGTTGAACATTAGTTGGAGATAGAAAAACACCGAAGTAATAATCCAATGATTACGAATAATCACGTTCGTCACCTGAAAGTAAATGAAGGTAAAGCGAAAAAAAAAAGTACAATTCCAAATACGTTGCAACATTACTTACCTGATACCTAATACTTACCAACCTTGAATTGTATCCATAAAATTTATCTAGTAGTCATATGTTCACTCGCCAACCATAGAATTGCATCGGCACTTTTAATAGAACACATTTGTTTATTCGTTGCCATGATACGGCCCCATCCCCCCACACACGATTGATAAATACCCGAGACAGCTAGACATAGCATTTCATTTGTTTACCATCAAACCGTTCGAACGTCTTTCTACTTTAGTCCGAAAATTTATATTCGGTCAACCAAGTAAAATAAATAATTATGCTGATTAGGTAAGTGCCATATGTGTGTTGATACTGTATGCATACGAATATCTTCCCATTCAAAGGTTGAATTGACCTCAATTTGATCTAGAAGTATCAATGGAGGGCCGATTCGATTACTTCTGGATCACCCGGTGGCCATTCCGGGATCACAATCTCAGCCTAAACTCGAACTGGCTGTGTTTTTGCCAGGAGATCATGTTCTCAAGTTAGTCACTACTCTCCCGCTTATCTACGTGTCGAAATCTTCAATGAAAATAATTGACGCAAGATAATTTCCCAATAATTCCTGAAACTTAAACCATACAATATAAAATCAATGTCCCCACCTGCAGAAAACTTGATGCTCTATACAGGTTATCTATTCTATACGGATACGGGATAATTTTCATTCATAGTTCATTCATTTAATTTTAACCCGAAAAGCCGAAAAGTCATTTTTTGCTTCATGCTTGCTCTCACAAGCCCACAAGATTCTCTCGCGTAAAACCCAGGGCCTATCTCTTTCTGTGTGCTCGGCTGATGCCAACATGGCTGCCTATGAGAGATCTGGAAAAATACCACCGCACAGTGTCGACGTCTGGTGGCAACAGATCCAATCAACAGCGTTGTGAGGCAAATCACTCTCTAGCAGACTAGCAGGCCCGAAGGCAGTTTTAAATTGTTGAAGATTGAATGAAAATTGTCACTCCATGTTATTTGACTACTTCAAACACGTTTTCCTGACCCTTACCTAACCATTGGTCATTGGTACATTTCGTGCATTTCTACTAGAACTTATCATGATAATGTAAAGTCATAATCAGACACAATTTTCGTTGAATGTTTTTTCACAATTTGCAAACAAACGTGCTACCCTATTACATGGAACGCATATTCGATACGGAAAAGTAAATTCTCATTCATAATTTTGATTTTGAAAGGGTGTTCGTTCCACCTGAAAATACATTATCATTCTCGCTGACACAATATGAGACAGCACACGCCGTCACAATGCCGTCAACGCGAAGGCTCGCTCTCACACGCACTCTCCGTTTCAATCCAGCCTCTCAGTGGCACACGATCCAAGGGTGCTCATACCCTGTTTGGCCGAAGCCGCGAATATTTGACTCTTTTTGACAGATAAAATTTGAACGTTGATTTGAACGTTTATTCGACACAAAACACGACAGGCACACGACATTCAGTTATTGGATGGCTAAAATATGTTTTCGGTCTGTTCGTCAAACCTGTCGGTACATGTCGGTTCGGTTACCTCAAAGTTACCTCAGTCAACGTTCGATGTTCGATGCCAGTATTGATAGTTGTTGAAGAGTGACAAGCAAAGCCTTAGTGTTCTGTCATTTATCTGGCAAAAAATGTGTAATATTTGAGCCCCGGACAAACAGTGTACGGCCACCTTAACTTAACTTTTCGCGCTGACACAATGACGAAGCACACGAAGCCCAATGCCGTCAACGCGAACGCTCGCTCTCACACGCACACACGCACAGTGGCACACGATCTAAGGGTGATCATACACTGTTTGGCCGAAGCCAAATATTAGACTCTTTTTGACAGATTAATTTCCAACGTTGATCAAATACATTCGACACGAAACACGACAGGCAAATATTCAGTCATTGGATGGCTAAAATATTGTTTCGGTCCTGTACATGGATTTCAGTCGATGTTCGATGTTTGCCAATATTGAATATTGAGACCTGAGTGACAAACAAAATAGACCTCCGGACAAACAGTGCACGGCCACCTTAACTCTCTCTCTCTCACACAATACATTCAACCGTACCCGGGATCATATTGAAGAGAGCAACTGCGTTGACCCTTTCCTGCTTCTGCGCACGATACGGTGCTCTACGCCAATCATTCACTGTGAATGTCAGCCGTTTTGTTGGCCGTCTCGTTGGACCATAGACGGAATGCGGCTGATTGCTGATTGCCGATTGCGCAATATATTATTACTCCGTGGCATAGAGTTATGAAAGAAATGATCTCGCGCTGTTTTTACTGGCTTATAAAATTAAAATTATGAATTAACTTAATTAACTTAATTCCGTATCAAATTAGTATGCTATTTAAATGAAAACATGGTGGAAATATCTCATACGAAAATTGTTCTTGAAGACAACTTGAAGATAATAGTTATAAAAGTTTCAGTAACAATGTTGGGTTATGTATAGACAAAATGGTGAAACAAAAGTCAGATATACGGGTTTCAAGTAAACAAAAGTGGCTTCGCGTCTTCTAATATGATAGAGCTTACTACACTAACGAGTTTGGGAAGACCCCACCCAATTATGTGGCCCCTAGTTGAAGAAAGTCGCGAATACGCGCTGGCTGGCTGGCTGGCTAGCTACCAGGAGTTCAGACTAGCATGTAGCAACTTCGCACCGCATTCTAAGTCACTCGCTTAGCCACTCAATTCGCTCAAGAGAGCGAGTGAGTGAGTGACAAAAAGAGAGCAGAGAGCATAAAGCCACCGCCGCCATTTTACCACATCTCGGCCACATCCCACCTCAGCCATTTTACATTTGGTCTACATACTAGAGATGTGCATATTTGTCTCTTTCCAGCAGATCTGTATTCCTATCTGTATTCTGGGCGAATACTCAAAAATAGCAACAAGAACTTCAGCTTGTTTTGAGTGTTTGGTTAATGTAACAAATGCTGTAAACTCTATAACAGTCTTGAACGAAAATTATGTCTGATAATTGATTTTATATTGCAATAAAAACAGACACCAACACCAACTCAAAATCAAAGGTAGATGTCGACACTGTATGATAATGTACGTTACAAACGTACGTTACGCGTTGAGCAGCAATGACCAACAGATGGGGCGAACCAAACTGACATTGAGAGCGTTGGATTGCTGATTGGACAACATACTATCATACATATGAGCACACTGTTATTGCTTATTATTCCATCGATGTGTGGAAGTTGGCGATCGGGTAATTTACCGGGCATTTGGATCAGATTACTAACAATACTAGAGGACTAAACCGCATAACCATTGCTTCAATATTGTTAGGAAGCTAAGATATGTATTCCGGGATCATAATCTCGAAATAGCTGTTTACAAGTTGAACATTAGTTCCTATTTATTAACATTCAGTGAATAGCAGATATAGCTGTTTACAAGTTGAACATTAGTTGGAGATAGAAAAACACCGAAGTAATAATCCAATGATTACGAATAATCACGTTCGTCACCTGAAAGTAAATGAAGGTAAAGCGAAAAAAAAAAGTACAATTCCAAATACGTTGCAACATTACTTACCTGATACCTAATACTTACCAACCTTGAATTGTATCCATAAAATTTATCTAGTAGTCATATGTTCACTCGCCAACCATAGAATTGCATCGGCACTTTTAATAGAACACATTTGTTTATTCGTTGCCATGATACGGCCCCATCCCCCCACACACGATTGATAAATACCCGAGACAGCTAGACATAGCATTTCATTTGTTTACCATCAAACCGTTCGAACGTCTTTCTACTTTAGTCCGAAAATTTATATTCGGTCAACCAAGTAAAATAAATAATTATGCTGATTAGGTAAGTGCCATATGTGTGTTGATACTGTATGCATACGAATATCTTCCCATTCAAAGGTTGAATTGACCTCAATTTGATCTAGAAGTATCAATGGAGGGCCGATTCGATTACTTCTGGATCACCCGGTGGCCATTCCGGGATCACAATCTCAGCCTAAACTCGAACTGGCTGTGTTTTTGCCAGGAGATCATGTTCTCAAGTTAGTCACTACTCTCCCGCTTATCTACGTGTCGAAATCTTCAATGAAAATAATTGACGCAAGATAATTTCCCAATAATTCCTGAAACTTAAACCATACAATATAAAATCAATGTCCCCACCTGCAGAAAACTTGATGCTCTATACAGGTTATCTATTCTATACGGATACGGGATAATTTTCATTCATAGTTCATTCATTTAATTTTAACCCGAAAAGCCGAAAAGTCATTTTTTGCTTCATGCTTGCTCTCACAAGCCCACAAGATTCTCTCGCGTAAAACCCAGGGCCTATCTCTTTCTGTGTGCTCGGCTGATGCCAACATGGCTGCCTATGAGAGATCTGGAAAAATACCACCGCACAGTGTCGACGTCTGGTGGCAACAGATCCAATCAACAGCGTTGTGAGGCAAATCACTCTCTAGCAGACTAGCAGGCCCGAAGGCAGTTTTAAATTGTTGAAGATTGAATGAAAATTGTCACTCCATGTTATTTGACTACTTCAAACACGTTTTCCTGACCCTTACCTAACCATTGGTCATTGGTACATTTCGTGCATTTCTACTAGAACTTATCATGATAATGTAAAGTCATAATCAGACACAATTTTCGTTGAATGTTTTTTCACAATTTGCAAACAAACGTGCTACCCTATTACATGGAACGCATATTCGATACGGAAAAGTAAATTCTCATTCATAATTTTGATTTTGAAAGGGTGTTCGTTCCACCTGAAAATACATTATCATTCTCGCTGACACAATATGAGACAGCACACGCCGTCACAATGCCGTCAACGCGAAGGCTCGCTCTCACACGCACTCTCCGTTTCAATCCAGCCTCTCAGTGGCACACGATCCAAGGGTGCTCATACCCTGTTTGGCCGAAGCCGCGAATATTTGACTCTTTTTGACAGATAAAATTTGAACGTTGATTTGAACGTTTATTCGACACAAAACACGACAGGCACACGACATTCAGTTATTGGATGGCTAAAATATGTTTTCGGTCTGTTCGTCAAACCTGTCGGTACATGTCGGTTCGGTTACCTCAAAGTTACCTCAGTCAACGTTCGATGTTCGATGCCAGTATTGATAGTTGTTGAAGAGTGACAAGCAAAGCCTTAGTGTTCTGTCATTTATCTGGCAAAAAATGTGTAATATTTGAGCCCCGGACAAACAGTGTACGGCCACCTTAACTTAACTTTTCGCGCTGACACAATGACGAAGCACACGAAGCCCAATGCCGTCAACGCGAACGCTCGCTCTCACACGCACACACGCACAGTGGCACACGATCTAAGGGTGATCATACACTGTTTGGCCGAAGCCAAATATTAGACTCTTTTTGACAGATTAATTTCCAACGTTGATCAAATACATTCGACACGAAACACGACAGGCAAATATTCAGTCATTGGATGGCTAAAATATTGTTTCGGTCCTGTACATGGATTTCAGTCGATGTTCGATGTTTGCCAATATTGAATATTGAGACCTGAGTGACAAACAAAATAGACCTCCGGACAAACAGTGCACGGCCACCTTAACTCTCTCTCTCTCACACAATACATTCAACCGTACCCGGGATCATATTGAAGAGAGCAACTGCGTTGACCCTTTCCTGCTTCTGCGCACGATACGGTGCTCTACGCCAATCATTCACTGTGAATGTCAGCCGTTTTGTTGGCCGTCTCGTTGGACCATAGACGGAATGCGGCTGATTGCTGATTGCCGATTGCGCAATATATTATTACTCCGTGGCATAGAGTTATGAAAGAAATGATCTCGCGCTGTTTTTACTGGCTTATAAAATTAAAATTATGAATTAACTTAATTAACTTAATTCCGTATCAAATTAGTATGCTATTTAAATGAAAACATGGTGGAAATATCTCATACGAAAATTGTTCTTGAAGACAACTTGAAGATAATAGTTATAAAAGTTTCAGTAACAATGTTGGGTTATGTATAGACAAAATGGTGAAACAAAAGTCAGATATACGGGTTTCAAGTAAACAAAAGTGGCTTCGCGTCTTCTAATATGATAGAGCTTACTACACTAACGAGTTTGGGAAGACCCCACCCAATTATGTGGCCCCTAGTTGAAGAAAGTCGCGAATACGCGCTGGCTGGCTGGCTGGCTAGCTACCAGGAGTTCAGACTAGCATGTAGCAACTTCGCACCGCATTCTAAGTCACTCGCTTAGCCACTCAATTCGCTCAAGAGAGCGAGTGAGTGAGTGACAAAAAGAGAGCAGAGAGCATAAAGCCACCGCCGCCATTTTACCACATCTCGGCCACATCCCACCTCAGCCATTTTACATTTGGTCTACATACTAGAGATGTGCATATTTGTCTCTTTCCAGCAGATCTGTATTCCTATCTGTATTCTGGGCGAATACTCAAAAATAGCAACAAGAACTTCAGCTTGTTTTGAGTGTTTGGTTAATGTAACAAATGCTGTAAACTCTATAACAGTCTTGAACGAAAATTATGTCTGATAATTGATTTTATATTGCAATAAAAACAGACACCAACACCAACTCAAAATCAAAGGTAGATGTCGACACTGTATGATAATGTACGTTACAAACGTACGTTACGCGTTGAGCAGCAATGACCAACAGATGGGGCGAACCAAACTGACATTGAGAGCGTTGGATTGCTGATTGGACAACATACTATCATACATATGAGCACACTGTTATTGCTTATTATTCCATCGATGTGTGGAAGTTGGCGATCGGGTAATTTACCGGGCATTTGGATCAGATTACTAACAATACTAGAGGACTAAACCGCATAACCATTGCTTCAATATTGTTAGGAAGCTAAGATATGTATTCCGGGATCATAATCTCGAAATAGCTGTTTACAAGTTGAACATTAGTTCCTATTTATTAACATTCAGTGAATAGCAGATATAGCTGTTTACAAGTTGAACATTAGTTGGAGATAGAAAAACACCGAAGTAATAATCCAATGATTACGAATAATCACGTTCGTCACCTGAAAGTAAATGAAGGTAAAGCGAAAAAAAAAAGTACAATTCCAAATACGTTGCAACATTACTTACCTGATACCTAATACTTACCAACCTTGAATTGTATCCATAAAATTTATCTAGTAGTCATATGTTCACTCGCCAACCATAGAATTGCATCGGCACTTTTAATAGAACACATTTGTTTATTCGTTGCCATGATACGGCCCCATCCCCCCACACACGATTGATAAATACCCGAGACAGCTAGACATAGCATTTCATTTGTTTACCATCAAACCGTTCGAACGTCTTTCTACTTTAGTCCGAAAATTTATATTCGGTCAACCAAGTAAAATAAATAATTATGCTGATTAGGTAAGTGCCATATGTGTGTTGATACTGTATGCATACGAATATCTTCCCATTCAAAGGTTGAATTGACCTCAATTTGATCTAGAAGTATCAATGGAGGGCCGATTCGATTACTTCTGGATCACCCGGTGGCCATTCCGGGATCACAATCTCAGCCTAAACTCGAACTGGCTGTGTTTTTGCCAGGAGATCATGTTCTCAAGTTAGTCACTACTCTCCCGCTTATCTACGTGTCGAAATCTTCAATGAAAATAATTGACGCAAGATAATTTCCCAATAATTCCTGAAACTTAAACCATACAATATAAAATCAATGTCCCCACCTGCAGAAAACTTGATGCTCTATACAGGTTATCTATTCTATACGGATACGGGATAATTTTCATTCATAGTTCATTCATTTAATTTTAACCCGAAAAGCCGAAAAGTCATTTTTTGCTTCATGCTTGCTCTCACAAGCCCACAAGATTCTCTCGCGTAAAACCCAGGGCCTATCTCTTTCTGTGTGCTCGGCTGATGCCAACATGGCTGCCTATGAGAGATCTGGAAAAATACCACCGCACAGTGTCGACGTCTGGTGGCAACAGATCCAATCAACAGCGTTGTGAGGCAAATCACTCTCTAGCAGACTAGCAGGCCCGAAGGCAGTTTTAAATTGTTGAAGATTGAATGAAAATTGTCACTCCATGTTATTTGACTACTTCAAACACGTTTTCCTGACCCTTACCTAACCATTGGTCATTGGTACATTTCGTGCATTTCTACTAGAACTTATCATGATAATGTAAAGTCATAATCAGACACAATTTTCGTTGAATGTTTTTTCACAATTTGCAAACAAACGTGCTACCCTATTACATGGAACGCATATTCGATACGGAAAAGTAAATTCTCATTCATAATTTTGATTTTGAAAGGGTGTTCGTTCCACCTGAAAATACATTATCATTCTCGCTGACACAATATGAGACAGCACACGCCGTCACAATGCCGTCAACGCGAAGGCTCGCTCTCACACGCACTCTCCGTTTCAATCCAGCCTCTCAGTGGCACACGATCCAAGGGTGCTCATACCCTGTTTGGCCGAAGCCGCGAATATTTGACTCTTTTTGACAGATAAAATTTGAACGTTGATTTGAACGTTTATTCGACACAAAACACGACAGGCACACGACATTCAGTTATTGGATGGCTAAAATATGTTTTCGGTCTGTTCGTCAAACCTGTCGGTACATGTCGGTTCGGTTACCTCAAAGTTACCTCAGTCAACGTTCGATGTTCGATGCCAGTATTGATAGTTGTTGAAGAGTGACAAGCAAAGCCTTAGTGTTCTGTCATTTATCTGGCAAAAAATGTGTAATATTTGAGCCCCGGACAAACAGTGTACGGCCACCTTAACTTAACTTTTCGCGCTGACACAATGACGAAGCACACGAAGCCCAATGCCGTCAACGCGAACGCTCACTCTCACACGCACACACGCACAGTGGCACACGATCTAAGGGTGATCATACACTGTTTGGCCGAAGCCAAATATTAGACTCTTTTTGACAGATTAATTTCCAACGTTGATCAAATACATTCGACACGAAACACGACAGGCAAATATTCAGTCATTGGATGGCTAAAATATTGTTTCGGTCCTGTACATGGATTTCAGTCGATGTTCGATGTTTGCCAATATTGAATATTGAGACCTGAGTGACAAACAAAATAGACCTCCGGACAAACAGTGCACGGCCACCTTAACTCTCTCTCTCTCACACAATACATTCAACCGTACCCGGGATCATATTGAAGAGAGCAACTGCGTTGACCCTTTCCTGCTTCTGCGCACGATACGGTGCTCTACGCCAATCATTCACTGTGAATGTCAGCCGTTTTGTTGGCCGTCTCGTTGGACCATAGACGGAATGCGGCTGATTGCTGATTGCCGATTGCGCAATATATTATTACTCCGTGGCATAGAGTTATGAAAGAAATGATCTCGCGCTGTTTTTACTGGCTTATAAAATTAAAATTATGAATTAACTTAATTAACTTAATTCCGTATCAAATTAGTATGCTATTTAAATGAAAACATGGTGGAAATATCTCATACGAAAATTGTTCTTGAAGACAACTTGAAGATAATAGTTATAAAAGTTTCAGTAACAATGTTGGGTTATGTATAGACAAAATGGTGAAACAAAAGTCAGATATACGGGTTTCAAGTAAACAAAAGTGGCTTCGCGTCTTCTAATATGATAGAGCTTACTACACTAACGAGTTTGGGAAGACCCCACCCAATTATGTGGCCCCTAGTTGAAGAAAGTCGCGAATACGCGCTGGCTGGCTGGCTGGCTAGCTACCAGGAGTTCAGACTAGCATGTAGCAACTTCGCACCGCATTCTAAGTCACTCGCTTAGCCACTCAATTCGCTCAAGAGAGCGAGTGAGTGAGTGACAAAAAGAGAGCAGAGAGCATAAAGCCACCGCCGCCATTTTACCACATCTCGGCCACATCCCACCTCAGCCATTTTACATTTGGTCTACATACTAGAGATGTGCATATTTGTCTCTTTCCAGCAGATCTGTATTCCTATCTGTATTCTGGGCGAATACTCAAAAATAGCAACAAGAACTTCAGCTTGTTTTGAGTGTTTGGTTAATGTAACAAATGCTGTAAACTCTATAACAGTCTTGAACGAAAATTATGTCTGATAATTGATTTTATATTGCAATAAAAACAGACACCAACACCAACTCAAAATCAAAGGTAGATGTCGACACTGTATGATAATGTACGTTACAAACGTACGTTACGCGTTGAGCAGCAATGACCAACAGATGGGGCGAACCAAACTGACATTGAGAGCGTTGGATTGCTGATTGGACAACATACTATCATACATATGAGCACACTGTTATTGCTTATTATTCCATCGATGTGTGGAAGTTGGCGATCGGGTAATTTACCGGGCATTTGGATCAGATTACTAACAATACTAGAGGACTAAACCGCATAACCATTGCTTCAATATTGTTAGGAAGCTAAGATATGTATTCCGGGATCATAATCTCGAAATAGCTGTTTACAAGTTGAACATTAGTTCCTATTTATTAACATTCAGTGAATAGCAGATATAGCTGTTTACAAGTTGAACATTAGTTGGAGATAGAAAAACACCGAAGTAATAATCCAATGATTACGAATAATCACGTTCGTCACCTGAAAGTAAATGAAGGTAAAGCGAAAAAAAAAAGTACAATTCCAAATACGTTGCAACATTACTTACCTGATACCTAATACTTACCAACCTTGAATTGTATCCATAAAATTTATCTAGTAGTCATATGTTCACTCGCCAACCATAGAATTGCATCGGCACTTTTAATAGAACACATTTGTTTATTCGTTGCCATGATACGGCCCCATCCCCCCACACACGATTGATAAATACCCGAGACAGCTAGACATAGCATTTCATTTGTTTACCATCAAACCGTTCGAACGTCTTTCTACTTTAGTCCGAAAATTTATATTCGGTCAACCAAGTAAAATAAATAATTATGCTGATTAGGTAAGTGCCATATGTGTGTTGATACTGTATGCATACGAATATCTTCCCATTCAAAGGTTGAATTGACCTCAATTTGATCTAGAAGTATCAATGGAGGGCCGATTCGATTACTTCTGGATCACCCGGTGGCCATTCCGGGATCACAATCTCAGCCTAAACTCGAACTGGCTGTGTTTTTGCCAGGAGATCATGTTCTCAAGTTAGTCACTACTCTCCCGCTTATCTACGTGTCGAAATCTTCAATGAAAATAATTGACGCAAGATAATTTCCCAATAATTCCTGAAACTTAAACCATACAATATAAAATCAATGTCCCCACCTGCAGAAAACTTGATGCTCTATACAGGTTATCTATTCTATACGGATACGGGATAATTTTCATTCATAGTTCATTCATTTAATTTTAACCCGAAAAGCCGAAAAGTCATTTTTTGCTTCATGCTTGCTCTCACAAGCCCACAAGATTCTCTCGCGTAAAACCCAGGGCCTATCTCTTTCTGTGTGCTCGGCTGATGCCAACATGGCTGCCTATGAGAGATCTGGAAAAATACCACCGCACAGTGTCGACGTCTGGTGGCAACAGATCCAATCAACAGCGTTGTGAGGCAAATCACTCTCTAGCAGACTAGCAGGCCCGAAGGCAGTTTTAAATTGTTGAAGATTGAATGAAAATTGTCACTCCATGTTATTTGACTACTTCAAACACGTTTTCCTGACCCTTACCTAACCATTGGTCATTGGTACATTTCGTGCATTTCTACTAGAACTTATCATGATAATGTAAAGTCATAATCAGACACAATTTTCGTTGAATGTTTTTTCACAATTTGCAAACAAACGTGCTACCCTATTACATGGAACGCATATTCGATACGGAAAAGTAAATTCTCATTCATAATTTTGATTTTGAAAGGGTGTTCGTTCCACCTGAAAATACATTATCATTCTCGCTGACACAATATGAGACAGCACACGCCGTCACAATGCCGTCAACGCGAAGGCTCGCTCTCACACGCACTCTCCGTTTCAATCCAGCCTCTCAGTGGCACACGATCCAAGGGTGCTCATACCCTGTTTGGCCGAAGCCGCGAATATTTGACTCTTTTTGACAGATAAAATTTGAACGTTGATTTGAACGTTTATTCGACACAAAACACGACAGGCACACGACATTCAGTTATTGGATGGCTAAAATATGTTTTCGGTCTGTTCGTCAAACCTGTCGGTACATGTCGGTTCGGTTACCTCAAAGTTACCTCAGTCAACGTTCGATGTTCGATGCCAGTATTGATAGTTGTTGAAGAGTGACAAGCAAAGCCTTAGTGTTCTGTCATTTATCTGGCAAAAAATGTGTAATATGTGAGCCCCGGACAAACAACAGTGTACGGCCACCTTAACTTACTTTTCGCGCTGACACAATGACGAAGCACACGAAGCCAATGCCGTCAACGCGAACGCTCGCTCTCACACGCACACACGCACAGTGGCACACGATCTAAGGGTGATCATACACTGTTTGGCCGAAGCCAAATATTAGACTCTTTTGGACAGATTAATTTCCAACGTTGATCAAATACATTCGACACGAAACACGACAGGC
The DNA here is from genome assembly GCF_029784135.1 of Toxorhynchites rutilus septentrionalis. NCBI lineage: Eukaryota > Metazoa > Arthropoda > Insecta > Diptera > Culicidae > Toxorhynchites > Toxorhynchites rutilus. The sequence goes on from NW_026600049.1 coordinate 39,110, forward strand.
AAATATTCAGTCATTGGATGGCTAAAATATTGTTTCGGTCCTGTACATGGATTTCAGTCGATGTTCGATGTTTGCCAATATTGAATATTGAGACCTGAGTGACAAACAAAATAGACCTCCGGACAAACAGTGCACGGCCACCTTAACTCTCTCTCTCTCACACAATACATTCAACCGTACCCGGGATCATATTGAAGAGAGCAACTGCGTTGACCCTTTCCTGCTTCTGCGCACGATACGGTGCTCTACGCCAATCATTCACTGTGAATGTCAGCCGTTTTGTTGGCCGTCTCGTTGGACCATAGACGGAATGCGGCTGATTGCTGATTGCCGATTGCGCAATATATTATTACTCCGTGGCATAGAGTTATGAAAGAAATGATCTCGCGCTGTTTTTACTGGCTTATAAAATTAAAATTATGAATTACTTAATTAACTTAATTCCGTATCAAATTAGTATGCTATTTAAATGAAAACATGGTGGAAATATCTCATACGAAAATTGTTCTTGAAGACAACTTGAAGATAATAGTTATAAAAGTTTCAGTAACAATGTTGGGTTATGTATAGACAAAATGGTGAAACAAAAGTCAGATATACGGGTTTCAAGTAAACAAAAGTGGCTTCGCGTCTTCTAATATGATAGAGCTTACTACACTAACGAGTTTGGGAAGACCCCACCCAATTATGTGGCCCCTAGTTGAAGAAAGTCGCGAATACGCGCTGGCTGGCTGGCTGGCTAGCTACCAGGAGTTCAGACTAGCATGTAGCAACTTCGCACCGCATTCTAAGTCACTCGCTTAGCCACTCAATTCGCTCAAGAGAGCGAGTGAGTGAGTGACAAAAAGAGAGCAGAGAGCATAAAGCCACCGCCGCCATTTTACCACATCTCGGCCACATCCCACCTCAGCCATTTTACATTTGGTCTACATACTAGAGATGTGCATATTTGTCTCTTTCCAGCAGATCTGTATTCCTATCTGTATTCTGGGCGAATACTCAAAAATAGCAACAAGAACTTCAGCTTGTTTTGAGTGTTTGGTTAATGTAACAAATGCTGTAAACTCTATAACAGTCTTGAACGAAAATTATGTCTGATAATTGATTTTATATTGCAATAAAAACAGACACCAACACCAACTCAAAATCAAAGGTAGATGTCGACACTGTATGATAATGTACGTTACAAACGTACGTTACGCGTTGAGCAGCAATGACCAACAGATGGGGCGAACCAAACTGACATTGAGAGCGTTGGATTGCTGATTGGACAACATACTATCATACATATGAGCACACTGTTATTGCTTATTATTCCATCGATGTGTGGAAGTTGGCGATCGGGTAATTTACCGGGCATTTGGATCAGATTACTAACAATACTAGAGGACTAAACCGCATAACCATTGCTTCAATATTGTTAGGAAGCTAAGATATGTATTCCGGGATCATAATCTCGAAATAGCTGTTTACAAGTTGAACATTAGTTCCTATTTATTAACATTCAGTGAATAGCAGATATAGCTGTTTACAAGTTGAACATTAGTTGGAGATAGAAAAACACCGAAGTAATAATCCAATGATTACGAATAATCACGTTCGTCACCTGAAAGTAAATGAAGGTAAAGCGAAAAAAAAAAGTACAATTCCAAATACGTTGCAACATTACTTACCTGATACCTAATACTTACCAACCTTGAATTGTATCCATAAAATTTATCTAGTAGTCATATGTTCACTCGCCAACCATAGAATTGCATCGGCACTTTTAATAGAACACATTTGTTTATTCGTTGCCATGATACGGCCCCATCCCCCCACACACGATTGATAAATACCCGAGACAGCTAGACATAGCATTTCATTTGTTTACCATCAAACCGTTCGAACGTCTTTCTACTTTAGTCCGAAAATTTATATTCGGTCAACCAAGTAAAATAAATAATTATGCTGATTAGGTAAGTGCCATATGTGTGTTGATACTGTATGCATACGAATATCTTCCCATTCAAAGGTTGAATTGACCTCAATTTGATCTAGAAGTATCAATGGAGGGCCGATTCGATTACTTCTGGATCACCCGGTGGCCATTCCGGGATCACAATCTCAGCCTAAACTCGAACTGGCTGTGTTTTTGCCAGGAGATCATGTTCTCAAGTTAGTCACTACTCTCCCGCTTATCTACGTGTCGAAATCTTCAATGAAAATAATTGACGCAAGATAATTTCCCAATAATTCCTGAAACTTAAACCATACAATATAAAATCAATGTCCCCACCTGCAGAAAACTTGATGCTCTATACAGGTTATCTATTCTATACGGATACGGGATAATTTTCATTCATAGTTCATTCATTTAATTTTAACCCGAAAAGCCGAAAAGTCATTTTTTGCTTCATGCTTGCTCTCACAAGCCCACAAGATTCTCTCGCGTAAAACCCAGGGCCTATCTCTTTCTGTGTGCTCGGCTGATGCCAACATGGCTGCCTATGAGAGATCTGGAAAAATACCACCGCACAGTGTCGACGTCTGGTGGCAACAGATCCAATCAACAGCGTTGTGAGGCAAATCACTCTCTAGCAGACTAGCAGGCCCGAAGGCAGTTTTAAATTGTTGAAGATTGAATGAAAATTGTCACTCCATGTTATTTGACTACTTCAAACACGTTTTCCTGACCCTTACCTAACCATTGGTCATTGGTACATTTCGTGCATTTCTACTAGAACTTATCATGATAATGTAAAGTCATAATCAGACACAATTTTCGTTGAATGTTTTTTCACAATTTGCAAACAAACGTGCTACCCTATTACATGGAACGCATATTCGATACGGAAAAGTAAATTCTCATTCATAATTTTGATTTTGAAAGGGTGTTCGTTCCACCTGAAAATACATTATCATTCTCGCTGACACAATATGAGACAGCACACGCCGTCACAATGCCGTCAACGCGAAGGCTCGCTCTCACACGCACTCTCCGTTTCAATCCAGCCTCTCAGTGGCACACGATCCAAGGGTGCTCATACCCTGTTTGGCCGAAGCCGCGAATATTTGACTCTTTTTGACAGATAAAATTTGAACGTTGATTTGAACGTTTATTCGACACAAAACACGACAGGCACACGACATTCAGTTATTGGATGGCTAAAATATGTTTTCGGTCTGTTCGTCAAACCTGTCGGTACATGTCGGTTCGGTTACCTCAAAGTTACCTCAGTCAACGTTCGATGTTCGATGCCAGTATTGATAGTTGTTGAAGAGTGACAAGCAAAGCCTTAGTGTTCTGTCATTTATCTGGCAAAAAATGTGTAATATTTGAGCCCCGGACAAACAGTGTACGGCCACCTTAACTTAACTTTTCGCGCTGACACAATGACGAAGCACACGAAGCCCAATGCCGTCAACGCGAACGCTCGCTCTCACACGCACACACGCACAGTGGCACACGATCTAAGGGTGATCATACACTGTTTGGCCGAAGCCAAATATTAGACTCTTTTTGACAGATTAATTTCCAACGTTGATCAAATACATTCGACACGAAACACGACAGGCAAATATTCAGTCATTGGATGGCTAAAATATTGTTTCGGTCCTGTACATGGATTTCAGTCGATGTTCGATGTTTGCCAATATTGAATATTGAGACCTGAGTGACAAACAAAATAGACCTCCGGACAAACAGTGCACGGCCACCTTAACTCTCTCTCTCTCACACAATACATTCAACCGTACCCGGGATCATATTGAAGAGAGCAACTGCGTTGACCCTTTCCTGCTTCTGCGCACGATACGGTGCTCTACGCCAATCATTCACTGTGAATGTCAGCCGTTTTGTTGGCCGTCTCGTTGGACCATAGACGGAATGCGGCTGATTGCTGATTGCCGATTGCGCAATATATTATTACTCCGTGGCATAGAGTTATGAAAGAAATGATCTCGCGCTGTTTTTACTGGCTTATAAAATTAAAATTATGAATTAACTTAATTAACTTAATTCCGTATCAAATTAGTATGCTATTTAAATGAAAACATGGTGGAAATATCTCATACGAAAATTGTTCTTGAAGACAACTTGAAGATAATAGTTATAAAAGTTTCAGTAACAATGTTGGGTTATGTATAGACAAAATGGTGAAACAAAAGTCAGATATACGGGTTTCAAGTAAACAAAAGTGGCTTCGCGTCTTCTAATATGATAGAGCTTACTACACTAACGAGTTTGGGAAGACCCCACCCAATTATGTGGCCCCTAGTTGAAGAAAGTCGCGAATACGCGCTGGCTGGCTGGCTGGCTAGCTACCAGGAGTTCAGACTAGCATGTAGCAACTTCGCACCGCATTCTAAGTCACTCGCTTAGCCACTCAATTCGCTCAAGAGAGCGAGTGAGTGAGTGACAAAAAGAGAGCAGAGAGCATAAAGCCACCGCCGCCATTTTACCACATCTCGGCCACATCCCACCTCAGCCATTTTACATTTGGTCTACATACTAGAGATGTGCATATTTGTCTCTTTCCAGCAGATCTGTATTCCTATCTGTATTCTGGGCGAATACTCAAAAATAGCAACAAGAACTTCAGCTTGTTTTGAGTGTTTGGTTAATGTAACAAATGCTGTAAACTCTATAACAGTCTTGAACGAAAATTATGTCTGATAATTGATTTTATATTGCAATAAAAACAGACACCAACACCAACTCAAAATCAAAGGTAGATGTCGACACTGTATGATAATGTACGTTACAAACGTACGTTACGCGTTGAGCAGCAATGACCAACAGATGGGGCGAACCAAACTGACATTGAGAGCGTTGGATTGCTGATTGGACAACATACTATCATACATATGAGCACACTGTTATTGCTTATTATTCCATCGATGTGTGGAAGTTGGCGATCGGGTAATTTACCGGGCATTTGGATCAGATTACTAACAATACTAGAGGACTAAACCGCATAACCATTGCTTCAATATTGTTAGGAAGCTAAGATATGTATTCCGGGATCATAATCTCGAAATAGCTGTTTACAAGTTGAACATTAGTTCCTATTTATTAACATTCAGTGAATAGCAGATATAGCTGTTTACAAGTTGAACATTAGTTGGAGATAGAAAAACACCGAAGTAATAATCCAATGATTACGAATAATCACGTTCGTCACCTGAAAGTAAATGAAGGTAAAGCGAAAAAAAAAAGTACAATTCCAAATACGTTGCAACATTACTTACCTGATACCTAATACTTACCAACCTTGAATTGTATCCATAAAATTTATCTAGTAGTCATATGTTCACTCGCCAACCATAGAATTGCATCGGCACTTTTAATAGAACACATTTGTTTATTCGTTGCCATGATACGGCCCCATCCCCCCACACACGATTGATAAATACCCGAGACAGCTAGACATAGCATTTCATTTGTTTACCATCAAACCGTTCGAACGTCTTTCTACTTTAGTCCGAAAATTTATATTCGGTCAACCAAGTAAAATAAATAATTATGCTGATTAGGTAAGTGCCATATGTGTGTTGATACTGTATGCATACGAATATCTTCCCATTCAAAGGTTGAATTGACCTCAATTTGATCTAGAAGTATCAATGGAGGGCCGATTCGATTACTTCTGGATCACCCGGTGGCCATTCCGGGATTACAATCTCAGCCTAAACTCGAACTGGCTGTGTTTTTGCCAGGAGATCATGTTCTCAAGTTAGTCACTACTCTCCCGCTTATCTACGTGTCGAAATCTTCAATGAAAATAATTGACGCAAGATAATTTCCCAATAATTCCTGAAACTTAAACCATACAATATAAAATCAATGTCCCCACCTGCAGAAAACTTGATGCTCTATACAGGTTATCTATTCTATACGGATACGGGATAATTTTCATTCATAGTTCATTCATTTAATTTTAACCCGAAAAGCCGAAAAGTCATTTTTTGCTTCATGCTTGCTCTCACAAGCCCACAAGATTCTCTCGCGTAAAACCCAGGGCCTATCTCTTTCTGTGTGCTCGGCTGATGCCAACATGGCTGCCTATGAGAGATCTGGAAAAATACCACCGCACAGTGTCGACGTCTGGTGGCAACAGATCCAATCAACAGCGTTGTGAGGCAAATCACTCTCTAGCAGACTAGCAGGCCCGAAGGCAGTTTTAAATTGTTGAAGATTGAATGAAAATTGTCACTCCATGTTATTTGACTACTTCAAACACGTTTTCCTGACCCTTACCTAACCATTGGTCATTGGTACATTTCGTGCATTTCTACTAGAACTTATCATGATAATGTAAAGTCATAATCAGACACAATTTTCGTTGAATGTTTTTTCACAATTTGCAAACAAACGTGCTACCCTATTACATGGAACGCATATTCGATACGGAAAAGTAAATTCTCATTCATAATTTTGATTTTGAAAGGGTGTTCGTTCCACCTGAAAATACATTATCATTCTCGCTGACACAATATGAGACAGCACACGCCGTCACAATGCCGTCAACGCGAAGGCTCGCTCTCACACGCACTCTCCGTTTCAATCCAGCCTCTCAGTGGCACACGATCCAAGGGTGCTCATACCCTGTTTGGCCGAAGCCGCGAATATTTGACTCTTTTTGACAGATAAAATTTGAACGTTGATTTGAACGTTTATTCGACACAAAACACGACAGGCACACGACATTCAGTTATTGGATGGCTAAAATATGTTTTCGGTCTGTTCGTCAAACCTGTCGGTACATGTCGGTTCGGTTACCTCAAAGTTACCTCAGTCAACGTTCGATGTTCGATGCCAGTATTGATAGTTGTTGAAGAGTGACAAGCAAAGCCTTAGTGTTCTGTCATTTATCTGGCAAAAAATGTGTAATATTTGAGCCCCGGACAAACAGTGTACGGCCACCTTAACTTAACTTTTCGCGCTGACACAATGACGAAGCACACGAAGCCCAATGCCGTCAACGCGAACGCTCGCTCTCACACGCACACACGCACAGTGGCACACGATCTAAGGGTGATCATACACTGTTTGGCCGAAGCCAAATATTAGACTCTTTTTGACAGATTAATTTCCAACGTTGATCAAATACATTCGACACGAAACACGACAGGCAAATATTCAGTCATTGGATGGCTAAAATATTGTTTCGGTCCTGTACATGGATTTCAGTCGATGTTCGATGTTTGCCAATATTGAATATTGAGACCTGAGTGACAAACAAAATAGACCTCCGGACAAACAGTGCACGGCCACCTTAACTCTCTCTCTCTCACACAATACATTCAACCGTACCCGGGATCATATTGAAGAGAGCAACTGCGTTGACCCTTTCCTGCTTCTGCGCACGATACGGTGCTCTACGCCAATCATTCACTGTGAATGTCAGCCGTTTTGTTGGCCGTCTCGTTGGACCATAGACGGAATGCGGCTGATTGCTGATTGCCGATTGCGCAATATATTATTACTCCGTGGCATAGAGTTATGAAAGAAATGATCTCGCGCTGTTTTTACTGGCTTATAAAATTAAAATTATGAATTAACTTAATTAACTTAATTCCGTATCAAATTAGTATGCTATTTAAATGAAAACATGGTGGAAATATCTCATACGAAAATTGTTCTTGAAGACAACTTGAAGATAATAGTTATAAAAGTTTCAGTAACAATGTTGGGTTATGTATAGACAAAATGGTGAAACAAAAGTCAGATATACGGGTTTCAAGTAAACAAAAGTGGCTTCGCGTCTTCTAATATGATAGAGCTTACTACACTAACGAGTTTGGGAAGACCCCACCCAATTATGTGGCCCCTAGTTGAAGAAAGTCGCGAATACGCGCTGGCTGGCTGGCTGGCTAGCTACCAGGAGTTCAGACTAGCATGTAGCAACTTCGCACCGCATTCTAAGTCACTCGCTTAGCCACTCAATTCGCTCAAGAGAGCGAGTGAGTGAGTGACAAAAAGAGAGCAGAGAGCATAAAGCCACCGCCGCCATTTTACCACATCTCGGCCACATCCCACCTCAGCCATTTTACATTTGGTCTACATACTAGAGATGTGCATATTTGTCTCTTTCCAGCAGATCTGTATTCCTATCTGTATTCTGGGCGAATACTCAAAAATAGCAACAAGAACTTCAGCTTGTTTTGAGTGTTTGGTTAATGTAACAAATGCTGTAAACTCTATAACAGTCTTGAACGAAAATTATGTCTGATAATTGATTTTATATTGCAATAAAAACAGACACCAACACCAACTCAAAATCAAAGGTAGATGTCGACACTGTATGATAATGTACGTTACAAACGTACGTTACGCGTTGAGCAGCAATGACCAACAGATGGGGCGAACCAAACTGACATTGAGAGCGTTGGATTGCTGATTGGACAACATACTATCATACATATGAGCACACTGTTATTGCTTATTATTCCATCGATGTGTGGAAGTTGGCGATCGGGTAATTTACCGGGCATTTGGATCAGATTACTAACAATACTAGAGGACTAAACCGCATAACCATTGCTTCAATATTGTTAGGAAGCTAAGATATGTATTTGATTTTGAAAGGGTGTTCGTTCCACCTGAAAATACATTATCATTCTCGCTGACACAATATGAGACAGCACACGCCGTCACAATGCCGTCAACGCGAAGGCTCGCTCTCACACGCACTCTCCGTTTCAATCCAGCCTCTCAGTGGCACACGATCCAAGGGTGCTCATACCCTGTTTGGCCGAAGCCGCGAATATTTGACTCTTTTTGACAGATAAAATTTGAACGTTGATTTGAACGTTTATTCGACACAAAACACGACAGGCACACGACATTCAGTTATTGGATGGCTAAAATATGTTTTCGGTCTGTTCGTCAAACCTGTCGGTACATGTCGGTTCGGTTACCTCAAAGTTACCTCAGTCAACGTTCGATGTTCGATGCCAGTATTGATAGTTGTTGAAGAGTGACAAGCAAAGCCTTAGTGTTCTGTCATTTATCTGGCAAAAAATGTGTAATATTTGAGCCCCGGACAAACAGTGTACGGCCACCTTAACTTAACTTTTCGCGCTGACACAATGACGAAGCACACGAAGCCCAATGCCGTCAACGCGAACGCTCGCTCTCACACGCACACACGCACAGTGGCACACGATCTAAGGGTGATCATACACTGTTTGGCCGAAGCCAAATATTAGACTCTTTTTGACAGATTAATTTCCAACGTTGATCAAATACATTCGACACGAAACACGACAGGCAAATATTCAGTCATTGGATGGCTAAAATATTGTTTCGGTCCTGTACATGGATTTCAGTCGATGTTCGATGTTTGCCAATATTGAATATTGAGACCTGAGTGACAAACAAAATAGACCTCCGGACAAACAGTGCACGGCCACCTTAACTCTCTCTCTCTCACACAATACATTCAACCGTACCCGGGATCATATTGAAGAGAGCAACTGCGTTGACCCTTTCCTGCTTCTGCGCACGATACGGTGCTCTACGCCAATCATTCACTGTGAATGTCAGCCGTTTTGTTGGCCGTCTCGTTGGACCATAGACGGAATGCGGCTGATTGCTGATTGCCGATTGCGCAATATATTATTACTCCGTGGCATAGAGTTATGAAAGAAATGATCTCGCGCTGTTTTTACTGGCTTATAAAATTAAAATTATGAATTAACTTAATTAACTTAATTCCGTATCAAATTAGTATGCTATTTAAATGAAAACATGGTGGAAATATCTCATACGAAAATTGTTCTTGAAGACAACTTGAAGATAATAGTTATAAAAGTTTCAGTAACAATGTTGGGTTATGTATAGACAAAATGGTGAAACAAAAGTCAGATATACGGGTTTCAAGTAAACAAAAGTGGCTTCGCGTCTTCTAATATGATAGAGCTTACTACACTAACGAGTTTGGGAAGACCCCACCCAATTATGTGGCCCCTAGTTGAAGAAAGTCGCGAATACGCGCTGGCTGGCTGGCTGGCTAGCTACCAGGAGTTCAGACTAGCATGTAGCAACTTCGCACCGCATTCTAAGTCACTCGCTTAGCCACTCAATTCGCTCAAGAGAGCGAGTGAGTGAGTGACAAAAAGAGAGCAGAGAGCATAAAGCCACCGCCGCCATTTTACCACATCTCGGCCACATCCCACCTCAGCCATTTTACATTTGGTCTACATACTAGAGATGTGCATATTTGTCTCTTTCCAGCAGATCTGTATTCCTATCTGTATTCTGGGCGAATACTCAAAAATAGCAACAAGAACTTCAGCTTGTTTTGAGTGTTTGGTTAATGTAACAAATGCTGTAAACTCTATAACAGTCTTGAACGAAAATTATGTCTGATAATTGATTTTATATTGCAATAAAAACAGACACCAACACCAACTCAAAATCAAAGGTAGATGTCGACACTGTATGATAATGTACGTTACAAACGTACGTTACGCGTTGAGCAGCAATGACCAACAGATGGGGCGAACCAAACTGACATTGAGAGCGTTGGATTGCTGATTGGACAACATACTATCATACATATGAGCACACTGTTATTGCTTATTATTCCATCGATGTGTGGAAGTTGGCGATCGGGTAATTTACCGGGCATTTGGATCAGATTACTAACAATACTAGAGGACTAAACCGCATAACCATTGCTTCAATATTGTTAGGAAGCTAAGATATGTATTCCGGGATCATAATCTCGAAATAGCTGTTTACAAGTTGAACATTAGTTCCTATTTATTAACATTCAGTGAATAGCAGATATAGCTGTTTACAAGTTGAACATTAGTTGGAGATAGAAAAACACCGAAGTAATAATCCAATGATTACGAATAATCACGTTCGTCACCTGAAAGTAAATGAAGGTAAAGCGAAAAAAAAAAGTACAATTCCAAATACGTTGCAACATTACTTACCTGATACCTAATACTTACCAACCTTGAATTGTATCCATAAAATTTATCTAGTAGTCATATGTTCACTCGCCAACCATAGAATTGCATCGGCACTTTTAATAGAACACATTTGTTTATTCGTTGCCATGATACGGCCCCATCCCCCCACACACGATTGATAAATACCCGAGACAGCTAGACATAGCATTTCATTTGTTTACCATCAAACCGTTCGAACGTCTTTCTACTTTAGTCCGAAAATTTATATTCGGTCAACCAAGTAAAATAAATAATTATGCTGATTAGGTAAGTGCCATATGTGTGTTGATACTGTATGCATACGAATATCTTCCCATTCAAAGGTTGAATTGACCTCAATTTGATCTAGAAGTATCAATGGAGGGCCGATTCGATTACTTCTGGATCACCCGGTGGCCATTCCGGGATCACAATCTCAGCCTAAACTCGAACTGGCTGTGTTTTTGCCAGGAGATCATGTTCTCAAGTTAGTCACTACTCTCCCGCTTATCTACGTGTCGAAATCTTCAATGAAAATAATTGACGCAAGATAATTTCCCAATAATTCCTGAAACTTAAACCATACAATATAAAATCAATGTCCCCACCTGCAGAAAACTTGATGCTCTATACAGGTTATCTATTCTATACGGATACGGGATAATTTTCATTCATAGTTCATTCATTTAATTTTAACCCGAAAAGCCGAAAAGTCATTTTTTGCTTCATGCTTGCTCTCACAAGCCCACAAGATTCTCTCGCGTAAAACCCAGGGCCTATCTCTTTCTGTGTGCTCGGCTGATGCCAACATGGCTGCCTATGAGAGATCTGGAAAAATACCACCGCACAGTGTCGACGTCTGGTGGCAACAGATCCAATCAACAGCGTTGTGAGGCAAATCACTCTCTAGCAGACTAGCAGGCCCGAAGGCAGTTTTAAATTGTTGAAGATTGAATGAAAATTGTCACTCCATGTTATTTGACTACTTCAAACACGTTTTCCTGACCCTTACCTAACCATTGGTCATTGGTACATTTCGTGCATTTCTACTAGAACTTATCATGATAATGTAAAGTCATAATCAGACACAATTTTCGTTGAATGTTTTTTCACAATTTGCAAACAAACGTGCTACCCTATTACATGGAACGCATATTCGATACGGAAAAGTAAATTCTCATTCATAATTTTGATTTTGAAAGGGTGTTCGTTCCACCTGAAAATACATTATCATTCTCGCTGACACAATATGAGACAGCACACGCCGTCACAATGCCGTCAACGCGAAGGCTCGCTCTCACACGCACTCTCCGTTTCAATCCAGCCTCTCAGTGGCACACGATCCAAGGGTGCTCATACCCTGTTTGGCCGAAGCCGCGAATATTTGACTCTTTTTGACAGATAAAATTTGAACGTTGATTTGAACGTTTATTCGACACAAAACACGACAGGCACACGACATTCAGTTATTGGATGGCTAAAATATGTTTTCGGTCTGTTCGTCAAACCTGTCGGTACATGTCGGTTCGGTTACCTCAAAGTTACCTCAGTCAACGTTCGATGTTCGATGCCAGTATTGATAGTTGTTGAAGAGTGACAAGCAAAGCCTTAGTGTTCTGTCATTTATCTGGCAAAAAATGTGTAATATTTGAGCCCCGGACAAACAGTGTACGGCCACCTTAACTTAACTTTTCGCGCTGACACAATGACGAAGCACACGAAGCCCAATGCCGTCAACGCGAACGCTCGCTCTCACACGCACACACGCACAGTGGCACACGATCTAAGGGTGATCATACACTGTTTGGCCGAAGCCAAATATTAGACTCTTTTTGACAGATTAATTTCCAACGTTGATCAAATACATTCGACACGAAACACGACAGGCAAATATTCAGTCATTGGATGGCTAAAATATTGTTTCGGTCCTGTACATGGATTTCAGTCGATGTTCGATGTTTGCCAATATTGAATATTGAGACCTGAGTGACAAACAAAATAGACCTCCGGACAAACAGTGCACGGCCACCTTAACTCTCTCTCTCTCACACAATACATTCAACCGTACCCGGGATCATATTGAAGAGAGCAACTGCGTTGACCCTTTCCTGCTTCTGCGCACGATACGGTGCTCTACGCCAATCATTCACTGTGAATGTCAGCCGTTTTGTTGGCCGTCTCGTTGGACCATAGACGGAATGCGGCTGATTGCTGATTGCCGATTGCGCAATATATTATTACTCCGTGGCATAGAGTTATGAAAGAAATGATCTCGCGCTGTTTTTACTGGCTTATAAAATTAAAATTATGAATTAACTTAATTAACTTAATTCCGTATCAAATTAGTATGCTATTTAAATGAAAACATGGTGGAAATATCTCATACGAAAATTGTTCTTGAAGACAACTTGAAGATAATAGTTATAAAAGTTTCAGTAACAATGTTGGGTTATGTATAGACAAAATGGTGAAACAAAAGTCAGATATACGGGTTTCAAGTAAACAAAAGTGGCTTCGCGTCTTCTAATATGATAGAGCATACTACACTAACGAGTTTGGGAAGACCCCACCCAATTATGTGGCCCCTAGTTGAAGAAAGTCGCGAATACGCGCTGGCTGGCTGGCTGGCTAGCTACCAGGAGTTCAGACTAGCATGTAGCAACTTCGCACCGCATTCTAAGTCACTCGCTTAGCCACTCAATTCGCTCAAGAGAGCGAGTGAGTGAGTGACAAAAAGAGAGCAGAGAGCATAAAGCCACCGCCGCCATTTTACCACATCTCGGCCACATCCCACCTCAGCCATTTTACATTTGGTCTACATACTAGAGATGTGCATATTTGTCTCTTTCCAGCAGATCTGTATTCCTATCTGTATTCTGGGCGAATACTCAAAAATAGCAACAAGAACTTCAGCTTGTTTTGAGTGTTTGGTTAATGTAACAAATGCTGTAAACTCTATAACAGTCTTGAACGAAAATTATGTCTGATAATTGATTTTATATTGCAATAAAAACAGACACCAACACCAACTCAAAATCAAAGGTAGATGTCGACACTGTATGATAATGTACGTTACAAACGTACGTTACGCGTTGAGCAGCAATGACCAACAGATGGGGCGAACCAAACTGACATTGAGAGCGTTGGATTGCTGATTGGACAACATACTATCATACATATGAGCACACTGTTATTGCTTATTATTCCATCGATGTGTGGAAGTTGGCGATCGGGTAATTTACCGGGCATTTGGATCAGATTACTAACAATACTAGAGGACTAAACCGCATAACCATTGCTTCAATATTGTTAGGAAGCTAAGATATGTATTTGATTTTGAAAGGGTGTTCGTTCCACCTGAAAATACATTATCATTCTCGCTGACACAATATGAGACAGCACACGCCGTCACAATGCCGTCAACGCGAAGGCTCGCTCTCACACGCACTCTCCGTTTCAATCCAGCCTCTCAGTGGCACACGATCCAAGGGTGCTCATACCCTGTTTGGCCGAAGCCGCGAATATTTGACTCTTTTTGACAGATAAAATTTGAACGTTGATTTGAACGTTTATTCGACACAAAACACGACAGGCACACGACATTCAGTTATTGGATGGCTAAAATATGTTTTCGGTCTGTTCGTCAAACCTGTCGGTACATGTCGGTTCGGTTACCTCAAAGTTACCTCAGTCAACGTTCGATGTTCGATGCCAGTATTGATAGTTGTTGAAGAGTGACAAGCAAAGCCTTAGTGTTCTGTCATTTATCTGGCAAAAAATGTGTAATATTTGAGCCCCGGACAAACAGTGTACGGCCACCTTAACTTAACTTTTCGCGCTGACACAATGACGAAGCACACGAAGCCCAATGCCGTCAACGCGAACGCTCGCTCTCACACGCACACACGCACAGTGGCACACGATCTAAGGGTGATCATACACTGTTTGGCCGAAGCCAAATATTAGACTCTTTTTGACAGATTAATTTCCAACGTTGATCAAATACATTCGACACGAAACACGACAGGCAAATATTCAGTCATTGGATGGCTAAAATATTGTTTCGGTCCTGTACATGGATTTCAGTCGATGTTCGATGTTTGCCAATATTGAATATTGAGACCTGAGTGACAAACAAAATAGACCTCCGGACAAACAGTGCACGGCCACCTTAACTCTCTCTCTCTCACACAATACATTCAACCGTACCCGGGATCATATTGAAGAGAGCAACTGCGTTGACCCTTTCCTGCTTCTGCGCACGATACGGTGCTCTACGCCAATCATTCACTGTGAATGTCAGCCGTTTTGTTGGCCGTCTCGTTGGACCATAGACGGAATGCGGCTGATTGCTGATTGCCGATTGCGCAATATATTATTACTCCGTGGCATAGAGTTATGAAAGAAATGATCTCGCGCTGTTTTTACTGGCTTATAAAATTAAAATTATGAATTAACTTAATTAACTTAATTCCGTATCAAATTAGTATGCTATTTAAATGAAAACATGGTGGAAATATCTCATACGAAAATTGTTCTTGAAGACAACTTGAAGATAATAGTTATAAAAGTTTCAGTAACAATGTTGGGTTATGTATAGACAAAATGGTGAAACAAAAGTCAGATATACGGGTTTCAAGTAAACAAAAGTGGCTTCGCGTCTTCTAATATGATAGAGCTTACTACACTAACGAGTTTGGGAAGACCCCACCCAATTATGTGGCCCCTAGTTGAAGAAAGTCGCGAATACGCGCTGGCTGGCTGGCTGGCTAGCTACCAGGAGTTCAGACTAGCATGTAGCAACTTCGCACCGCATTCTAAGTCACTCGCTTAGCCACTCAATTCGCTCAAGAGAGCGAGTGAGTGAGTGACAAAAAGAGAGCAGAGAGCATAAAGCCACCGCCGCCATTTTACCACATCTCGGCCACATCCCACCTCAGCCATTTTACATTTGGTCTACATACTAGAGATGTGCATATTTGTCTCTTTCCAGCAGATCTGTATTCCTATCTGTATTCTGGGCGAATACTCAAAAATAGCAACAAGAACTTCAGCTTGTTTTGAGTGTTTGGTTAATGTAACAAATGCTGTAAACTCTATAACAGTCTTGAACGAAAATTATGTCTGATAATTGATTTTATATTGCAATAAAAACAGACACCAACACCAACTCAAAATCAAAGGTAGATGTCGACACTGTATGATAATGTACGTTACAAACGTACGTTACGCGTTGAGCAGCAATGACCAACAGATGGGGCGAACCAAACTGACATTGAGAGCGTTGGATTGCTGATTGGACAACATACTATCATACATATGAGCACACTGTTATTGCTTATTATTCCATCGATGTGTGGAAGTTGGCGATCGGGTAATTTACCGGGCATTTGGATCAGATTACTAACAATACTAGAGGACTAAACCGCATAACCATTGCTTCAATATTGTTAGGAAGCTAAGATATGTATTCCGGGATCATAATCTCGAAATAGCTGTTTACAAGTTGAACATTAGTTCCTATTTATTAACATTCAGTGAATAGCAGATATAGCTGTTTACAAGTTGAACATTAGTTGGAGATAGAAAAACACCGAAGTAATAATCCAATGATTACGAATAATCACGTTCGTCACCTGAAAGTAAATGAAGGTAAAGCGAAAAAAAAAAGTACAATTCCAAATACGTTGCAACATTACTTACCTGATACCTAATACTTACCAACCTTGAATTGTATCCATAAAATTTATCTAGTAGTCATATGTTCACTCGCCAACCATAGAATTGCATCGGCACTTTTAATAGAACACATTTGTTTATTCGTTGCCATGATACGGCCCCATCCCCCCACACACGATTGATAAATACCCGAGACAGCTAGACATAGCATTTCATTTGTTTACCATCAAACCGTTCGAACGTCTTTCTACTTTAGTCCGAAAATTTATATTCGGTCAACCAAGTAAAATAAATAATTATGCTGATTAGGTAAGTGCCATATGTGTGTTGATACTGTATGCATACGAATATCTTCCCATTCAAAGGTTGAATTGACCTCAATTTGATCTAGAAGTATCAATGGAGGGCCGATTCGATTACTTCTGGATCACCCGGTGGCCATTCCGGGATCACAATCTCAGCCTAAACTCGAACTGGCTGTGTTTTTGCCAGGAGATCATGTTCTCAAGTTAGTCACTACTCTCCCGCTTATCTACGTGTCGAAATCTTCAATGAAAATAATTGACGCAAGATAATTTCCCAATAATTCCTGAAACTTAAACCATACAATATAAAATCAATGTCCCCACCTGCAGAAAACTTGATGCTCTATACAGGTTATCTATTCTATACGGATACGGGATAATTTTCATTCATAGTTCATTCATTTAATTTTAACCCGAAAAGCCGAAAAGTCATTTTTTGCTTCATGCTTGCTCTCACAAGCCCACAAGATTCTCTCGCGTAAAACCCAGGGCCTATCTCTTTCTGTGTGCTCGGCTGATGCCAACATGGCTGCCTATGAGAGATCTGGAAAAATACCACCGCACAGTGTCGACGTCTGGTGGCAACAGATCCAATCAACAGCGTTGTGAGGCAAATCACTCTCTAGCAGACTAGCAGGCCCGAAGGCAGTTTTAAATTGTTGAAGATTGAATGAAAATTGTCACTCCATGTTATTTGACTACTTCAAACACGTTTTCCTGACCCTTACCTAACCATTGGTCATTGGTACATTTCGTGCATTTCTACTAGAACTTATCATGATAATGTAAAGTCATAATCAGACACAATTTTCGTTGAATGTTTTTTCACAATTTGCAAACAAACGTGCTACCCTATTACATGGAACGCATATTCGATACGGAAAAGTAAATTCTCATTCATAATTTTGATTTTGAAAGGGTGTTCGTTCCACCTGAAAATACATTATCATTCTCGCTGACACAATATGAGACAGCACACGCCGTCACAATGCCGTCAACGCGAAGGCTCGCTCTCACACGCACTCTCCGTTTCAATCCAGCCTCTCAGTGGCACACGATCCAAGGGTGCTCATACCCTGTTTGGCCGAAGCCGCGAATATTTGACTCTTTTTGACAGATAAAATTTGAACGTTGATTTGAACGTTTATTCGACACAAAACACGACAGGCACACGACATTCAGTTATTGGATGGCTAAAATATGTTTTCGGTCTGTTCGTCAAACCTGTCGGTACATGTCGGTTCGGTTACCTCAAAGTTACCTCAGTCAACGTTCGATGTTCGATGCCAGTATTGATAGTTGTTGAAGAGTGACAAGCAAAGCCTTAGTGTTCTGTCATTTATCTGGCAAAAAATGTGTAATATTTGAGCCCCGGACAAACAGTGTACGGCCACCTTAACTTAACTTTTCGCGCTGACACAATGACGAAGCACACGAAGCCCAATGCCGTCAACGCGAACGCTCGCTCTCACACGCACACACGCACAGTGGCACACGATCTAAGGGTGATCATACACTGTTTGGCCGAAGCCAAATATTAGACTCTTTTTGACAGATTAATTTCCAACGTTGATCAAATACATTCGACACGAAACACGACAGGCAAATATTCAGTCATTGGATGGCTAAAATATTGTTTCGGTCCTGTACATGGATTTCAGTCGATGTTCGATGTTTGCCAATATTGAATATTGAGACCTGAGTGACAAACAAAATAGACCTCCGGACAAACAGTGCACGGCCACCTTAACTCTCTCTCTCTCACACAATACATTCAACCGTACCCGGGATCATATTGAAGAGAGCAACTGCGTTGACCCTTTCCTGCTTCTGCGCACGATACGGTGCTCTACGCCAATCATTCACTGTGAATGTCAGCCGTTTTGTTGGCCGTCTCGTTGGACCATAGACGGAATGCGGCTGATTGCTGATTGCCGATTGCGCAATATATTATTACTCCGTGGCATAGAGTTATGAAAGAAATGATCTCGCGCTGTTTTTACTGGCTTATAAAATTAAAATTATGAATTAACTTAATTAACTTAATTCCGTATCAAATTAGTATGCTATTTAAATGAAAACATGGTGGAAATATCTCATACGAAAATTGTTCTTGAAGACAACTTGAAGATAATAGTTATAAAAGTTTCAGTAACAATGTTGGGTTATGTATAGACAAAATGGTGAAACAAAAGTCAGATATACGGGTTTCAAGTAAACAAAAGTGGCTTCGCGTCTTCTAATATGATAGAGCTTACTACACTAACGAGTTTGGGAAGACCCCACCCAATTATGTGGCCCCTAGTTGAAGAAAGTCGCGAATACGCGCTGGCTGGCTGGCTGGCTAGCTACCAGGAGTTCAGACTAGCATGTAGCAACTTCGCACCGCATTCTAAGTCACTCGCTTAGCCACTCAATTCGCTCAAGAGAGCGAGTGAGTGAGTGACAAAAAGAGAGCAGAGAGCATAAAGCCACCGCCGCCATTTTACCACATCTCGGCCACATCCCACCTCAGCCATTTTACATTTGGTCTACATACTAGAGATGTGCATATTTGTCTCTTTCCAGCAGATCTGTATTCCTATCTGTATTCTGGGCGAATACTCAAAAATAGCAACAAGAACTTCAGCTTGTTTTGAGTGTTTGGTTAATGTAACAAATGCTGTAAACTCTATAACAGTCTTGAACGAAAATTATGTCTGATAATTGATTTTATATTGCAATAAAAACAGACACCAACACCAACTCAAAATCAAAGGTAGATGTCGACACTGTATGATAATGTACGTTACAAACGTACGTTACGCGTTGAGCAGCAATGACCAACAGATGGGGCGAACCAAACTGACATTGAGAGCGTTGGATTGCTGATTGGACAACATACTATCATACATATGAGCACACTGTTATTGCTTATTATTCCATCGATGTGTGGAAGTTGGCGATCGGGTAATTTACCGGGCATTTGGATCAGATTACTAACAATACTAGAGGACTAAACCGCATAACCATTGCTTCAATATTGTTAGGAAGCTAAGATATGTATTCCGGGATCATAATCTCGAAATAGCTGTTTACAAGTTGAACATTAGTTCCTATTTATTAACATTCAGTGAATAGCAGATATAGCTGTTTACAAGTTGAACATTAGTTGGAGATAGAAAAACACCGAAGTAATAATCCAATGATTACGAATAATCACGTTCGTCACCTGAAAGTAAATGAAGGTAAAGCGAAAAAAAAAAAGTACAATTCCAAATACGTTGCAACATTACTTACCTGATACCTAATACTTACCAACCTTGAATTGTATCCATAAAATTTATCTAGTAGTCATATGTTCACTCGCCAACCATAGAATTGCATCGGCACTTTTAATAGAACACATTTGTTTATTCGTTGCCATGATACGGCCCCATCCCCCCACACACGATTGATAAATACCCGAGACAGCTAGACATAGCATTTCATTTGTTTACCATCAAACCGTTCGAACGTCTTTCTACTTTAGTCCGAAAATTTATATTCGGTCAACCAAGTAAAATAAATAATTATGCTGATTAGGTAAGTGCCATATGTGTGTTGATACTGTATGCATACGAATATCTTCCCATTCAAAGGTTGAATTGACCTCAATTTGATCTAGAAGTATCAATGGAGGGCCGATTCGATTACTTCTGGATCACCCGGTGGCCATTCCGGGATCACAATCTCAGCCTAAACTCGAACTGGCTGTGTTTTTGCCAGGAGATCATGTTCTCAAGTTAGTCACTACTCTCCCGCTTATCTACGTGTCGAAATCTTCAATGAAAATAATTGACGCAAGATAATTTCCCAATAATTCCTGAAACTTAAACCATACAATATAAAATCAATGTCCCCACCTGCAGAAAACTTGATGCTCTATACAGGTTATCTATTCTATACGGATACGGGATAATTTTCATTCATAGTTCATTCATTTAATTTTAACCCGAAAAGCCGAAAAGTCATTTTTTGCTTCATGCTTGCTCTCACAAGCCCACAAGATTCTCTCGCGTAAAACCCAGGGCCTATCTCTTTCTGTGTGCTCGGCTGATGCCAACATGGCTGCCTATGAGAGATCTGGAAAAATACCACCGCACAGTGTCGACGTCTGGTGGCAACAGATCCAATCAACAGCGTTGTGAGGCAAATCACTCTCTAGCAGACTAGCAGGCCCGAAGGCAGTTTTAAATTGTTGAAGATTGAATGAAAATTGTCACTCCATGTTATTTGACTACTTCAAACACGTTTTCCTGACCCTTACCTAACCATTGGTCATTGGTACATTTCGTGCATTTCTACTAGAACTTATCATGATAATGTAAAGTCATAATCAGACACAATTTTCGTTGAATGTTTTTTCACAATTTGCAAACAAACGTGCTACCCTATTACATGGAACGCATATTCGATACGGAAAAGTAAATTCTCATTCATAATTTTGATTTTGAAAGGGTGTTCGTTCCACCTGAAAATACATTATCATTCTCGCTGACACAATATGAGACAGCACACGCCGTCACAATGCCGTCAACGCGAAGGCTCGCTCTCACACGCACTCTCCGTTTCAATCCAGCCTCTCAGTGGCACACGATCCAAGGGTGCTCATACCCTGTTTGGCCGAAGCCGCGAATATTTGACTCTTTTTGACAGATAAAATTTGAACGTTGATTTGAACGTTTATTCGACACAAAACACGACAGGCACACGACATTCAGTTATTGGATGGCTAAAATATGTTTTCGGTCTGTTCGTCAAACCTGTCGGTACATGTCGGTTCGGTTACCTCAAAGTTACCTCAGTCAACGTTCGATGTTCGATGCCAGTATTGATAGTTGTTGAAGAGTGACAAGCAAAGCCTTAGTGTTCTGTCATTTATCTGGCAAAAAATGTGTAATATTTGAGCCCCGGACAAACAGTGTACGGCCACCTTAACTTAACTTTTCGCGCTGACACAATGACGAAGCACACGAAGCCCAATGCCGTCAACGCGAACGCTCGCTCTCACACGCACACACGCACAGTGGCACACGATCTAAGGGTGATCATACACTGTTTGGCCGAAGCCAAATATTAGACTCTTTTTGACAGATTAATTTCCAACGTTGATCAAATACATTCGACACGAAACACGACAGGCAAATATTCAGTCATTGGATGGCTAAAATATTGTTTCGGTCCTGTACATGGATTTCAGTCGATGTTCGATGTTTGCCAATATTGAATATTGAGACCTGAGTGACAAACAAAATAGACCTCCGGACAAACAGTGCACGGCCACCTTAACTCTCTCTCTCTCACACAATACATTCAACCGTACCCGGGATCATATTGAAGAGAGCAACTGCGTTGACCCTTTCCTGCTTCTGCGCACGATACGGTGCTCTACGCCAATCATTCACTGTGAATGTCAGCCGTTTTGTTGGCCGTCTCGTTGGACCATAGACGGAATGCGGCTGATTGCTGATTGCCGATTGCGCAATATATTATTACTCCGTGGCATAGAGTTATGAAAGAAATGATCTCGCGCTGTTTTTACTGGCTTATAAAATTAAAATTATGAATTAACTTAATTAACTTAATTCCGTATCAAATTAGTATGCTATTTAAATGAAAACATGGTGGAAATATCTCATACGAAAATTGTTCTTGAAGACAACTTGAAGATAATAGTTATAAAAGTTTCAGTAACAATGTTGGGTTATGTATAGACAAAATGGTGAAACAAAAGTCAGATATACGGGTTTCAAGTAAACAAAAGTGGCTTCGCGTCTTCTAATATGATAGAGCTTACTACACTAACGAGTTTGGGAAGACCCCACCCAATTATGTGGCCCCTAGTTGAAGAAAGTCGCGAATACGCGCTGGCTGGCTGGCTGGCTAGCTACCAGGAGTTCAGACTAGCATGTAGCAACTTCGCACCGCATTCTAAGTCACTCGCTTAGCCACTCAATTCGCTCAAGAGAGCGAGTGAGTGAGTGACAAAAAGAGAGCAGAGAGCATAAAGCCACCGCCGCCATTTTACCACATCTCGGCCACATCCCACCTCAGCCATTTTACATTTGGTCTACATACTAGAGATGTGCATATTTGTCTCTTTCCAGCAGATCTGTATTCCTATCTGTATTCTGGGCGAATACTCAAAAATAGCAACAAGAACTTCAGCTTGTTTTGAGTGTTTGGTTAATGTAACAAATGCTGTAAACTCTATAACAGTCTTGAACGAAAATTATGTCTGATAATTGATTTTATATTGCAATAAAAACAGACACCAACACCAACTCAAAATCAAAGGTAGATGTCGACACTGTATGATAATGTACGTTACAAACGTACGTTACGCGTTGAGCAGCAATGACCAACAGATGGGGCGAACCAAACTGACATTGAGAGCGTTGGATTGCTGATTGGACAACATACTATCATACATATGAGCACACTGTTATTGCTTATTATTCCATCGATGTGTGGAAGTTGGCGATCGGGTAATTTACCGGGCATTTGGATCAGATTACTAACAATACTAGAGGACTAAACCGCATAACCATTGCTTCAATATTGTTAGGAAGCTAAGATATGTATTCCGGGATCATAATCTCGAAATAGCTGTTTACAAGTTGAACATTAGTTCCTATTTATTAACATTCAGTGAATAGCAGATATAGCTGTTTACAAGTTGAACATTAGTTGGAGATAGAAAAACACCGAAGTAATAATCCAATGATTACGAATAATCACGTTCGTCACCTGAAAGTAAATGAAGGTAAAGCGAAAAAAAAAAGTACAATTCCAAATACGTTGCAACATTACTTACCTGATACCTAATACTTACCAACCTTGAATTGTATCCATAAAATTTATCTAGTAGTCATATGTTCACTCGCCAACCATAGAATTGCATCGGCACTTTTAATAGAACACATTTGTTTATTCGTTGCCATGATACGGCCCCATCCCCCCACACACGATTGATAAATACCCGAGACAGCTAGACATAGCATTTCATTTG
>NW_026600050.1:0-14686 GCF_029784135.1 Toxorhynchites rutilus septentrionalis
ATTATTATTTTATCTATAAAAAAAAAAATTATTAAAAAGATAATTAGTATAAAATATAGAATAATTGATAATTTTATTGAAAAAGAGAATATTTCATTTGATGAAAGAGAGGTTACATAAATAAATAGAACTAATATTCCCCCTATAAAAATTAAAAATAAAATATAAGCATATCAAAATGTTTGGATATAAATTCCTGAAATTATACAAATTAAAAATGTTTGAATTAAAAGAATTAATCCTATAGCTAAAGGGTGATTAATTTGTGTGAAAATTAATCTAATTATAAGAGATGAGAAAATAAAAGTTATAAAAATATCAAGAAATAGTTTATAAAAAATATTAATTTTGGGAATTAATGAAAAAGAATTTTCTTTTTTCTTGATGTTTTAAAAAAAAATTTTTTATTTTTAGTTTACAAGACTAAGGTTTTGATTAAACTATTAAAACTAAATTAATGGTAAATTTATTTTTATTATTTATTATAGTAATATTTATAATTGGATGTTTAGTATTTATTTCTAGACGAAAGCATTTATTATGTATGTTATTGTCATTAGAATTTATGGTTTTAATATTATTTATAATATTATTTTTTTTTTTAAATTATATAGAAAATGAAAAGTATTTTAGAATATTTTTTTTAACTTTTTGTGTTTGTGAGGGAGTATTAGGGTTATCTATTTTAGTTTCTATAGTTCGAACTCATGGTAATGATTATTTTCAAAGATTTTCAATTTTACAATGTTAAAATTTATTTTTTTTATTATTTGTTTATTATTATTATATAAAAAAAATTATTGAATGGTTCAATGTTTACTATTTTTAGGGAGATTTATATTTATATTAAAAATTGTAATAATAAATTATTTTTGTGATATTTCTTATTATTTTGGATTAGATTTAATTTCTTATGGTTTAATTATGTTGAGATTTTGGATTTGTGCTTTAATATTAATAGCTAGAGAAATAATTTATCGTGTTTTTAATTATAGAAAATTATTTATTTTTATAATTTTATTGTTATTATTGATATTAGTATTTACTTTTAGTTCATTAAGAATATTTATATTTTATTTATTTTTTGAGAGAAGATTAATTCCTACATTATTTTTGATTTTAGGATGAGGTTATCAGCCAGAGCGTTTACAAGCAGGAATTTATTTATTATTTTATACTTTATTAGCTTCTTTACCTTTATTAATTGGAATTTTTTTTATTAAAAATGATTTAAATATTATAAATTTGATTATATTAAATTATTTAAAATATTATAATTTAAAATTTTTATATTTATGTATAATTTTTGCTTTTTTGGTAAAAATACCAATATTTTTAGTTCATTTATGATTACCAAAAGCTCATGTTGAAGCTCCTATTTCTGGTTCTATAATTTTAGCTGGTGTTTTATTAAAATTAGGAGGTTATGGATTATTACGTGTTTTTTCATTTTTACAAATTTTAGGTATAAAATTTAATTATTGATGAATTAGAATTAGTTTAATAGGAGGTGTGTTAGTAAGATTAATTTGTTTACGACAAATGGATTTAAAGGCATTAATTGCTTATTCTTCTGTAGCTCATATAGGGATTGTTTTAAGAGGTTTAATAACTATAACTTATTGAGGATTAAGAGGATCATATACTTTAATAATTGCTCATGGTTTATGTTCTTCTGGATTATTTTGTTTAGCAAATATTTCTTATGAACGAATAAATAGACGAAGTTTATTAATTAACAAGGGGATATTAAATTTTATACCTAGAATAGCTTTATGATGATTTTTATTATGTGCTGGGAATATAGCGGCTCCTCCAACATTAAATTTATTAGGGGAAATTAGTTTAATAAATAGAATTGTAAGATGATCTTGATTAACTATAATTGGTTTAAGATTATTATCTTTTTTTAGAGCGGCTTATACCCTTTATTTATTTTCATATAGTCAACATGGTAAAATTTATTCTGGGGTTAATTTTTTTTCTTTTGGGACAAGTCGAGAGTATTTATTATTAATATTACATTGATTACCTTTAAATTTTTTAATTTTAAAAAGTGATATTTGTATATTATGAATTTAATTTAAATAGTTTAAAAAAAATATTGATTTGTGGTGTCAATGATATGAATTTTCATTTTAAATCGTGAATTCTTTAATTAATTATTGTAAGGTTAGATTTTATTTTTTAATTTTTATTAGATTTAATTTTTTTATATTTAGTTTAAATTTTTTATTGAATGATTTAATTTATTTTATTGAATGAGAAATTATTTCTTTATATTCAACTTCAATTGTTATGACTTTTTTATTGGATTGAATAAGATTGATATTTATATCTTTTGTATTATTAATTTCTTCTTTAGTAATTTTATATAGAGATGATTATATATCTAGAGATTTTAATAAAAATCGATTTATTTTATTAGTTTTAATATTTGTTATATCAATGATAATACTAATTATTAGTCCTAATTTAATTAGAATTTTATTAGGATGAGATGGATTAGGATTAGTTTCTTATTGTTTAGTAATTTATTTTCAAAATGTAAAATCTTATAATGCTGGAATGTTAACAGCTTTATCAAATCGAATTGGTGATGTAGCTTTATTATTAGCTATTGCTTGGATATTAAATTATGGAAGTTGGAATTATATTTTTTATTTAGAAATTAATAAGGAAAATTTTGAAATATTAATAATTGGAAGATTGGTGATATTAGCAGCTATAACTAAAAGAGCTCAAATTCCTTTTTCTTCTTGATTACCTGCTGCTATAGCAGCCCCTACCCCTGTTTCTGCTTTAGTTCATTCTTCAACTTTAGTAACTGCAGGGGTTTATTTATTGATTCGTTTTAATATTTTATTAGTAGATTCATTATTTGGTCAAATTTTATTATTAATTTCAGGATTAACAATATTTATAGCTGGATTAGGGGCTAATTTTGAGTATGATTTAAAAAAAATTATTGCTTTATCTACTTTAAGACAATTAGGATTAATAATAAGAATTTTATCTATTGGAGAATTTAAATTAGCATTTTTTCATCTTTTAACTCATGCTTTATTTAAGGCATTATTATTTATATGTGCAGGAGTAATTATTCATAATATAAAAAATATACAAGATATTCGTTATATAGGAGGGTTGTTTATAAGAATACCTTTAGTTTGTAGATGTTTTAATATTGCTAATTTAGCTTTGTGTGGAATGCCTTTTTTAGCTGGATTTTATTCAAAGGATTTAATCTTAGAAGTTGTTATACTTTCTTATATAAATTTTTTTTCTTTTTTTCTTTTTTTTTTTTCAACTGGGTTAACGGTTTGTTATTCTTTTCGATTAGTTTATTATTCTATAACAGGGGATTTTAAAAATATAGTTTTAAATATATTAAATGATAAGAGATGAATTATAAATTTTAGAATTTTTTTTTTAATAATTATAGCTATTATTGGGGGAAGTTTTCTTAGATGATTAATATTTTTTAATCCAGAGATAGTTAATTTACCTAAAATGATAAAATTTTTAACATTAATGGTTTGTGTTTTAGGGGGTTTGATAGGTTATTTATTAAATTATGAAAATTTATTTAGTAATAATAAATCTTTTATATTTTATAAATTTAGAAGATTTGTTGGGATAATATGATTTATGCCTTATATTTCGACTTTAATTATTATTAAATTGCCATTAAAAATAGGATTATTTTCATATAAAAGATTTGATCAAGGTTGAAGAGAATATTTTGGTGGACATATATTATATTATCAAATAAAAAAGTATTCTTTATATATTCAAGAGTTTCAAAATAATAATTTGAAAATTTATTTAATAAGATATTTTATTTGAATTGTAATTTTATTATTAATAATATTTTTAAATTAATTTAAATAGCTTATATTTAGAGCGTAACATTGAAGTTGTTGAGGAAATTATTTTAATTTTTAAATATTGGAAATATTTATAAATAAAGTTTATTAATTTTACATTGAAAATGTAATGTTTTTTTTAAACTATATAAATAAATATTAATAGAAATATGGTGATCAAGAAAAAGCTGCTAACTTTTATCTTTAATGGTTTAATTCCATTTATATTTCTTAATTGGAATTTTAAAATTCATTAATATTATTAACAGTAATATACCTCTTTTTGGTTTCAATTAATTTAAGATAAATTGATTGAATCAATATTTTTTAAGTGCAAGTTAAATGTTATAATTAACTATTATCCTATTTATTTATTTTTAAAAAATATGGGTGTAATTCACCTAAGATTAGGCCGAAACTAATTGCAATATATCGCTTCATATTTGGTTGAGATTTAATTATTTCATTCTAATGCTCCTTGGTTTCATTCGTGATATAATCCAATTAATAGAATAAAAATAAAGAAAAGGCTAGTAATTGTTCAATTTATTAAATTTGATGATTTAAAAATTAAGATTATTGGGAGAAGAAGAGCAATTTCTACATCAAAAATTAAGAAAATAATTGCAATTAAGAAAAATCGAAGAGAGAAGGGTAAACGAGAATAATTTATAGGGTCAAATCCACATTCAAAAGGGGAAGATTTTTCACGATCAGTAATGGTTTTTTTAGATAAAAAGGTTGCTATTATTATTATAATAATAGAAATAGTTAAAATAATTAGACTTATAATAGTAAGTGTTAAAATTATTTATACTAAAATTATTTAGTCCTAATGATTGGAAGTCATTTATACATACATATACTTTATAAATTAACCTCCTCATCAGTAAATTGAAATATATAAAAATAATCAAACTACATCTACAAAGTGTCAATATCATGCTGCTGCTTCAAATCCAAAATGGTGATTTTTTGAAAAATGATGATTAATATGACGTAAAAAACAAATTAATAAAAAAGAAGTTCCAATTAAAACATGAAGTCCGTGGAATCCTGTTGATATGAAAAATGTTGAGCCATAAACATTATCTGCAATAGTAAATGGAGCTTCTATATATTCATATCCTTGTAAAATTGAGAAATAAATTCCTAAAAGTACTGTAAAAAATAATCTTTGAATTGTTTGAGTATGATTATTTTCTATTAATCTATGATGAGCTCAAGTTACAGTAATTCCTGATGCTAATAAAATAGCTGTATTTAATAAAGGAATTTGAAAAGGATTAAATGGATGGATTCCAATAGGAGGTCATATTATTCCTAGTTCAATTGTAGGAGATAATCTTCTATGAAAAAATGCTCAAAAAAATGAAATAAAAAAGAAAATTTCGGAGATAATAAAAAGAATTATTCCTCATCGAAGGCCTAAAGTTACATTGAAAGTATGAAGTCCTTGGAAAGTACTTTCTCGAGAAATATCTCGTCATCATTGATATATAATTAATAGGGTAATAATATTTCCTAAAATAAATAAATTATTATTATATTGATGGAATCATTGAACTAATCCTGTAGTTATTGTTATTGCTCTAATTGCTCCTAATAAAGGTCATGGACTATAGTCTACTAAATGAAAGGGATGATTTATTTTTGTTGACATTAATTTACTTCTCTAGAATATAAAGTACTTAAAACTGAAAATACATAAGATTGAATAATAGCGACTGCTGATTCAAGTAATAATAAAGCAATTTGAACAATTAAAATAATTCTTACAATAATGTAAGATGTAGATATAGGCCCAGTATTTCCTAAAAGGGTTAAAAGTAAATGACCAGCAATTATATTTGCGGTTAATCGAATAGCTAAAGTTCCTGGACGAATTACATTTCTAATTGTTTCAATACATACTATAAAAGGTATTAGGATTGCGGAGAGTTCCTTGAGGAACTAAATGAGCAAATATATGTTGTGTGTGATTTGTTCATCCATAAATTATAATTCTTAATCATAAAGGAAAAGCTAAGGTTAAAGTTAATGTTAAATGACTAGTTCTTGTAAAAATATAAGGAAAAAGTCCTAAAAAATTATTAAATATAATTAAAGAAAATAAAGAAATAAATATTAAAGTTCTTTTATTATTATTAGTTGGACCTAAAAGAGTTTTAAATTCTTTATGTAAAGTTAATAAAATATTATTTCAAATAATTTGGAATCGATTAGGGATTAATCAGTAAGAAGATGGAATAATTAATAAACCTAAAAAAGTTCTTATTCAATTTAAGGATATATTAAAAATTGTTGTTGAAGGATCAAATACTGAAAATAGATTAGTTATCATTTTCAATTTAATTTAGATTGTTTAATATTTAATAGTTGGGGGGTTGAATTTAAAGAATAAAAAAAGCAATAATAATTTTTAATATTAAAAATTATTAAAGTAAATGAAAAAATAAAGAATAAAGTTAATCATCTTAATGGAGATATTTGAGGAATTAAAAAATATTAAATTATTAATATTTTTAGTTTGACAAACTAAGGTTTTGATTAAACTAATTTTTTTTTGAGAGAAATATTAATATCATTAGAAGTAATTGCTAATTTACTATAATATGATTTAAGAGATCATTACTTGCTTTCAGTCATCTAATGAATTGATTTGAGATGAAATTCATTTAATAAAGAAATTTATTGGGATTCTTTCAATAACAATTGGTATAAAGCTATGGTTTGCTCCACAAATTTCTGAACATTGTCCAAAAAATAATCCAGGTTGATTAATTAAGAAATTAGTTTGATTTAATCGTCCTGGAGTTGCGTCAATTTTTACACCTAGGGCTGGAATTGTTCATGAATGAAGAACATCTGTGGCTGTTACTAAAATTCGAATTTGATTATTAAAAGGTAAAATAATTCGATTATCTACATCTAATAGGCGGAATCCATTTATATTAAGTTCATTGGTAGGAGTTATATAAGAGTCAAATTCTAAATTAGTAAAATTTGAATATTCATATCTTCAATATCATTGATGTCCAATAGTTTTTAGAGTAATTAAAGGATTATTAATTTCATCTATTAAATATAAAAGACGAAGAGAGGGAAAGGCAATAAATATAAGAATAATTGCAGGTAAAATTGTTCAAATAATTTCGATTGTTTGACCATGAAGAAGATATCGATTGGTAAATTTATTGAAAAATAATATAATTATAATATAAGCAATTAATGTTGTAATTATAATTAAAATTAAAATAGTATGATCATGAAAAAAGTTTAATTGTTCTATTAAAGGAGAAATTCTATTTTGTAATCCTAAATTAGATCATGTTGCCATTTTCTAATAAAAGAAAAAATCTTTATATATGAAGCTTAAATTCATTGCACTATTCTGCCATATTAGAAATTTGATGATAAAATAGGAAGTTCTGAATATGTGTGTTCTATAGGAGGTATAGAATGATATCATTCAATTGAAGAAGAAAGTTGTATAGGGAATGAAGGAGTTCGTTTAGTAATTATACTTTCTCAAATAATAAATAGGAAAAATAAGATAGCAATTAATGAGATAGAACTACCTAAAGAAGAAATAATATTTCATGTTAAATAACTATCTGGAAAATCTGAATAACGACGAGGTATACCTGCTAATCCTAAAAAATGTTGAGGAAAAAATGTTAAATTTACTCCAATAAATATAATTATAAATTGAATTTTTAATCATAAGGGGTTTATAATTAATCCTGTTAATAAAGGATATCAATGAATAAATCCTGCTATAATTGCAAATACTGCTCCTATAGAGAGAACATAATGAAAATGAGCTACTACATAATAAGTATCATGAAGAATAATATCAATTGAAGAATTTGCTAAAATTACACCTGTTAATCCTCCTACAGTAAATAAAAAAACAAATCCTAATGATCATAATAATGTAGGATTATAATTTAATTGAGTACCATGAAGAGTAGCTAATCAACTAAAAATTTTAATTCCTGTAGGAACTGCAATAATTATAGTAGCTGAAGTAAAGTAAGCTCGAGTATCAACATCTATACCAACTGTAAATATATGATGAGCTCATACAATAAATCCTAAAAGTCCAATAGCTAATATAGCATAAATTATTCCTAAAGTCCCAAATGTTTCCTTTTTACCTCTTTCTTGAGTAATAATATGAGAAATTATTCCAAATCCTGGAAGAATTAAAATATATACCTCTGGATGTCCAAAAAATCAAAATAAATGTTGATAAAGAATTGGATCACCTCCTCCAATTGGGTCGAAAAATGAAGTATTTAAATTACGATCTGTAAGAAGTATAGTAATAGCTCCTGCTAATACGGGTAAAGATAAAAGAAGAAGAATTGCTGTAATAATTACTGATCATACAAATAAAGGTATTCGATCTAAAGAAATTCCTTCAGGTCGTATGTTAATAATAGTGGTAATAAAATTAATAGCTCCTAAAATTGAAGAAATTCCTGCTAAATGAAGAGAAAAAATTGTTAAATCAACTGATGATCCATTATGAGCAATATTAGATGAAAGAGGGGGATAAACTGTTCAACCAGTTCCTGACCCATTTTCAACTATTCTGCTTGAGAGTAATAATGTAATAGATGGAGGAAGAAGTCAAAATCTTATATTATTTATTCGTGGAAATGCTATATCAGGAGCTCCTAGTATTAAAGGTACTAATCAATTACCAAATCCTCCGATTATAATAGGTATTACTATGAAAAAAATTATTACAAATGCATGGGCGGTTACAATTACATTATAAATTTGATCATTACCAATAAATATTCCTGGTTGTCTTAGTTCTAAACGAATTAAAATTCTTATTGATGTTCCAATTATCCCTGCTCATGCTCCAAAAATAAAATATAAAGTTCCAATATCTTTATGATTTGTAGAAAATAGCCATTGTCGCGATTGAATGGCTGAAATTTAGGCAATAAATTGTAAATTTATTTATAAGAATATTTTCTTTTTAATCAAACTTTATAGTCAATAATGATATTAGATTGCAATTCTGAAGGAATAAGGAATAATTATTAAAGTTTAAGAATTAAAAGATTTTACAAGTATTTTTAGCTTTGAAAACTAATAGTTTTATTAACTTAAACTCTTTATAAGATTAAATAAAATGAGAAAATTATTATTAATCCTATAATAGAGGTAAAATTTATAAATAAAATTAGAAGAGAATTGTTATTAAAATTTTTTATAATTCATGAATTTTTATAGAAATTTAATATATAAATTCTATATGATATTCGTAAATAATAAAATAATGTAATTAAAGTCATACAAACTGCTATAAATATTAAAAAATAATGATTTATTTTTGTTAAATTTTCAATAATTATTCATTTAGGGAAGAATCCTAAAAATGGAGGGAGTCCTCCTAAAGATAATAAATTAATGAAAATTATAAATTTAATAATTGGGTTTATTAATGAAAAGTTATAAATTTGATTAAAATAATATAATTTAAAATTATTGAAAATTAAAATAATAGAAGATGATAGGAAAGAATATAAAAAGAAGTATATTAGTCATAAATATTCATTATATATTATTGCTATTAATATTCATCTTAAATGATTAATTGAAGAAAATGCTATTAATTTTCGTAAGGAGGTTTGATTTAATCCTCCTAATGCTCCAATAATTATAGAAAATAAAATAAAAATGAATAATAAATTATAATTTGAATTATAAGAAATTATTATTAAGGGAGCAATTTTTTGTCATGTTATTAAAATTAAATTATTAATTCAATTTAATCCTTCTATTACTTCAGGGAATCAAAAGTGGAAGGGGGCAATTCCTCTTTTTAATGCTAAAGTTGAATAAATTATTAAATGAATAACGTTATTTTTAATAATTAAGTTAAAATTGAATAATAATAATAATAAAATTGAAAATAATAAAATAGAAGAAGCATAAGCTTGAATCAAAAAATATTTTAGACTTCTTTCGGATATTAATATATTTTTTTTATTTTCATTTATTAGGGGAATAAATGAAAGTAAATTAATTTCTAATCCTATTCAAACTCCTAATCAAGAGTTTGAAGAAATTGTTAATAAAGTTCCAAAAATTAATGTTATTATAAAAATATTATTTGAAAATTTTTTAATTAAAAAGAAAAGGATTATAACCTTTATAAATGGGGTATGAGCCCAGTAGCTTAATTTAGCTTATCTTTTTAAATATAATTGAATTATAAAAATATATTTTAGTGTATGATGCACAAAAATTTTTGAAATTTTTAGAAATAGTTTAATTCTATTAAATATAATGAATAAAAATATTAAATTTTTATAATTTACCCTATCAAGGTAATCCTTTTATCAGGCAATTCATTTTTATTTTTTTTTTTATTATTATAAGTAAAAAAAAAATAACATGATTAAGATTTAATTTTGAAAGGCATTTAAAATAAAGTTTATAAATGTTTATTTTTAAAATTTTTTATTTAAATTAAATTTAAATAATTATTTTTAGAATTAATTATATATATATATATATATTATATAAATGTTTAATATATATATAAATGTATTATATAAATTAATAAAATATTTAATAATATATTCATCTATTATATATATATATTTAGATCTATTAATAAATATATTATATATATAAATTAAGAGAATTAATTAATAAGGATTATATTATCGTTAGTGTATTATTTATATGCCTATTCGGCCTATATTTACAGAGAAAAAAAAGATCTATATACATATAAATAATTTATATATAAATATATTCATTGTATTTTATTTATTTATATTATATTAAATTATTTATATTAAATAAATAAATATAATTAATTTATATAATTATAAATATATATATATATTATAAATAATTTATATAAAGGGAGTGTAAAAAATATTTAATTAATAAAATATATAATTTAATATTAAATAATTATATATAAATATAAAATTTTAAATATAAAATAAAATTATTAATATTGGTTGCGCGTCGAGAAAAGAATTGAGCTAAGTTGTTTTTATTAGTTTAATTTGTTTGTTTGATTATGATGAATGTATTATTAAATTAATTATTTTTTTTTTATAAATTAATTGAAAAATTTTATTAGTTAAAATATTTTTATATTTAGGGGGTGTAAAAATTTTTGACACTTGGAAAGAATTGAGCTAAGTTGTTTTTATTAGTTTAATTTGTTTGTTTGATTATGATGAATGTATTATTAAATTAATTATTTTTTTTTATAAATTAATTGAAAAATTTTATTAGTTAAAATATTTTTATATTTAGGGGGTGTAAAAATTTTTGACACTTGGAAAGAATTGAGCTAAGTTGTTTTTATTAGTTTAATTTGTTTGTTTGATTATGATGAATGTATTATTAAATTAATTATTTTTTTTTATAAATTAATTGAAAAATTTTATTAGTTAAAATATTTTTATATTTAGGGGGTGTAAAAATTTTTGACACTTGGAAAGAATTGAGCTAAGTTGTTTTTATTAGTTTAATTTGTTTGTTTGATTATGATGAATGTATTATTAAATTAATTATTTTTTTTTATAAATTAATTGAAAAATTTTATTAGTTAAAATATTTTTATATTTAGGGGGTGTAAAAATTTTTGACACTTGGAAAGAATTGAGCTAAGTTGTTTTTATTAGTTTAATTTGTTTGTTTGATTATGATGAATGTATTATTAAATTAATTATTTTTTTTTATAAATTAATTGAAAAATTTTATTAGTTAAAATATTTTTATATTTAGGGGGTGTAAAAATTTTTGACACTTGGAAAGAATTGAGCTAAGTTGTTTTTATTAGTTTAATTTGTTTGTTTGATTATGATGAATGTATTATTAAATTAATTATTTTTTTTTATAAATTAATTGAAAAATTTTATTAGTTAAAATATTTTTATATTTAGGGGGTGTAAAAATTTTTGACACTTGGAAAGAATTGAGCTAAGTTGTTTTTATTAGTTTAATTTGTTTGTTTGATTATGATGAATGTATTATTAAATTAATTATTTTTTTTTATAAATTAATTGAAAAATTTTATTAGTTAAAATATTTTTATATTTAGGGGGTGTAAAAATTTTTGACACTTGGAAAGAATTGAGCTAAGTTGTTTTTATTAGTTTAATTTGTTTGTTTGATTATGATGAATGTATTATTAAATTAATTATTTTTTTTTATAAATTAATTGAAAAATTTTATTAGTTAAAATATTTTTATATTTAGGGGGTGTAAAAATTTTTGACACTTGGAAAGAATTGAGCTAAGTTGTTTTTATTAGTTTAATTTGTTTGTTTGATTATGATGAATGTATTATTAAATTAATTATTTTTTTTTATAAATTAATTGAAAAATTTTATTAGTTAAAATATTTTTATATTTAGGGGGTGTAAAAATTTTTGACACTTGGAAAGAATTGAGCTAAGTTGTTTTTATTAGTTTAATTTGTTTGTTTGATTATGATGAATGTATTATTAAATTAATTATTTTTTTTTATAAATTAATTGAAAAATTTTATTAGTTAAAATATTTTTATATTTAGGGGGTGTAAAAATTTTTGACACTTGGAAAGAATTGAGCTAAGTTGTTTTTATTAGTTTAATTTGTTTGTTTGATTATGATGAATGTATTATTAAATTAATTATTTTTTTTTATAAATGACTTATTTGAATATTTTAAATATAATATATAAATAATTTTATTATGGTTAAATTTTTTACTATTATTTTATTTTACATGTAAATTTTTGTGTGAAATTATTTAATTTTTAAAAAATTAATTAGTTTTATTTATTCTCAGTAATTAATATTAAAGGAAAAAAGAAATTTTGTATTAGTAATAATTTTTAATATTGGTAAAATTTGTGCCAGCTACCGCGGTTATACAAATAATATAAGTAAAAATTTTTAATATTAGTTAAATTGTTTATTTATAATATAAAAATTAATTTATTAGGTGAAATTATTAAATTATTATTATTATTATTTGAAAAATAAATTTAAGCTGTAAACTTTTTGTAATAAACTAGGATTAGATACCCTATTATTAAAAATAAATAATAAAATATTAAAGTAGTATTAGTTATATTCTTGAAATTTAAAAAATTTGGCGGTAATTTAGTCTATTCAGAGGAATCTGTCCTGTAATTGATAATCCACATTGAACCTTACTTAAATTAATTTAATTTGTATATCGTCGTCATCAGAATATATTATAAGATAAAATTTTCATAATTTAAAATTAATAAAAAATGTCAGATCAAGGTGCAGTTTATATTTAAGTAGAGATGGATTACAATAAATTTATTTATATGGATAAAATTTTGAAATTAAATTTTTGAAAGTGGATTTGATAGTATTATAAAAAAGATTATTTATAAGATTTTAGCTCTAAATTATGTACATATCGCCCATCGTT
This sequence comes from Toxorhynchites rutilus septentrionalis, assembly GCF_029784135.1. Taxonomy (NCBI): domain Eukaryota; kingdom Metazoa; phylum Arthropoda; class Insecta; order Diptera; family Culicidae; genus Toxorhynchites; species Toxorhynchites rutilus. The sequence continues at coordinate 13,320 of NW_026600050.1, forward strand.
CTTATTATTAAAATAAGATAAGTTGTAACATAGTAGATGTACTGGAAAGTGTATCTAGAAAGTCAATTTAAAGCTTAATTAGTAAAGTATTTCATTTACATTGAAAAGAAATTTGTGCAATTCAATTTAAATTGAATAAATTTTATTTATTAATTTTATTTATTTTTTATATTATTTAATAAAAATAATTTTATAATTTAAAGTTTTAGTATTATTTAAATAAATAATAATTTTTATTATAGTTTATTAGTATTGTAAAAGAAGATTGAAATAAATTGAAAAATTTTTATTTTAAAAGAAAATTTAATTTATTGTACCTTGTGTATCAGGGTTTATTAATTAATTAATTATTATATTAATTTTTCTCGAATTTTAAAGATTTAAATTTATAAAAAAGTTAATGTGGAATAATTATTTTTAATATAAATTTAGAAATGAAATGTTAATCGTTTTAAAATATATCTAGTTTTTTAAGAAATAAATTTAATTTAGATTTATTAATTAAATATTTAATTAGTTAATTATTTAATTTAATAAAATTAATATTTTAAGGGATTAGCTTTAAAATAAAATTTTAAATTTTAATTAAGTAAATAAATAAATATAGGCTTAAAAATAGTCATTATTAGTAAGTATGTTATAATTTATTTTATAATTATATTATTTATTTTAAAATTAAGTTATTTATTAAAATATAAATTTTAATAAAGAAAGTTTATTAATTATGATAAAATTAGTATATAAATTTATATAAATTATTTATAAATGAGAGGTTTATATAAGGAATTCGGCAATAAATATATATTTACCTGTTTATCAAAAACATGTCTTTTTGAAATTAATTTAAAGTCTAACCTGCCCACTGAATATTATTAAAGGGCCGCAGTATTTTGACTGTGCGAAGGTAGCATAATCAATAGTCTTTTAATTGGAGGCTTGTATGAATGGTTGGATAAGATATATACTGTCTTATATAAATTTTTTTAGAATTTTATTTTTTAATTAAAAAGTTAAGATAAAATTAAAAGACGAGAAGACCCTATAGATCTTTATTTTTATATTTTATAATTTTTTAAGGATTATTTTAATTATAATTTTATTAAAAATTTTACTGGGGTGGTATAAAAATTTAATTAACTTTTAATTGTATTATACATTAATATATGAATAATTGATCCAATAATATTGATTAAAAATTTAAGTTACCTTAGGGATAACAGCGTAATTTTTTTTTAGAGTTCATATCGATAAAAAAGATTGCGACCTCGATGTTGGATTAAGAGTTATTTTTAGGTGTAGAAGTTTAAAGTTTAGGTCTGTTCGACCTTTGAATTCTTACATGATCTGAGTTCAAACCGGTGTAAGCC
>NW_026600051.1:0-14578 GCF_029784135.1 Toxorhynchites rutilus septentrionalis
GAAACTTGCTACATAAATGTTGGGTTCACACTGTTTAGTTACTGTTTAGTTACACATTTAGTGTACACAGTTGTACTGCATATTACTTGATAGTACAGGAACCCACCATTTTTGTGTCATGAAAATATAAAATAATAACAGCTTGAGAACGATTTCGCACAAAGAAGTCATCTTCGTGCTTGCTTCGTGTTTCAAAACATCAATTCATGAAGAAACAACTCTTCTATTAGAAGAAATCCGAAAAGAAGAAATCATTTTTCAACAATGGCTGACCACAGACCGTTGTAATTTGGAAACGATTTTAAAACCAGTCGATTGATTTATAACAAGTAGACAAACGTAGTAGATATATATAAGTAATCTAATATAGAATCTAATATATCTAGTATATAATCTACTACGTTACGCAGACAAATTCTTTAGACTTTATTTACAAACAGCATTTTTTTGCTTTTTTGCGAAATAAAAACAAATCTTTGATGCAAAGAGAAATAATAGTAATTTGTGAATTATTTATTCATAATTTAAAATGCGGCACAGGGCCATCACTGGAATAACTCGCAAGCAACTATTCACCCATTTGAAATATTACAAAAAAGATGGCGAACTATAAAACGTAAGCTTTATAGTTATTTCATAAGTTTTAACACACGACACTGTGGCAGCGCAGTTGTTTAGAGAAAAATTGATAGAATTTGTCAGAAAAATGATCTATCTTACTAAAATAACTTTCATGTCCGCTCCATCGGCAGCACACTACAATGACAAAAAGAATTTCGCCGGTCTGTGTAATTTCAAAAAAGTTTACGGACTAGAAGCAGAATTGCATTTCATTGCCACCTCCCACGGGAAAGGACCCTGTGATACAATAGGAGGGACTCTAAAGCGAATGGCAAAGAGAGCAAGTCTTGCCCAAGATTACGGAAACACAATCCAAACAGCACTAGATCTTTATGATTGGACAGTTAAACAAAATGACAAATGTATCACGAAATTGAATTTCCGTTACGTATTTAAAGAACAACATACAAAAAAGGCAAGTGAGCTTGAGAAACTATTCAATCACGCGGAAACAATATCGGGAACACAAAAATTTCATTCCTTTATTCCTGTAGAAGGAAATAAAATCGCAGCTAATTGAGTCTTTCCAATGTTCAGAAGCTGTAATTTCTTTTGATACATCAAATGGAAACCCTGAAAAAATAGTTTCCTGTATGAACTTGTATCCTTTAAACGGGTTAGATGAGATAATGTGGTAGAATCCGGAACCACATTCTGTTCATAAATGTACACAAAAACACCATTAAAACCATTACTACCCTTTTCTTCTATTTATTCAATTATACAGAAGAAGACAAAGAGTCATCATGTTTCATATTTAAACACAAGTTTAAATAGTTAGTATCTACATAAATATAAGCTCAAGTCAAATAAATTTATGACTACAGAAATATATTATAGTTAAAAATTATTTTTTTCCGCAACGTTTTTTGGCTACGTTGTCCGGAACATTGTTTGTAATAACTTCATAGCCCGGTGATATATATATTGAGTATTCTATGGCCATGAGTTCTAAATTGTTAGTGGCAAGACCTACACGATAAAAATGTGAATTGAGCATGAATTGATTGGGCAACATACAATACAACAGCTGATAAATGCCTATTATCGATGAATGAAGAATAATTCATTATACGCATCAACTCACATTGTGAGCTAACGCCCGAATTCAGGCAAAAAGATTACTCGTTGCGTCGGGGACGAAAGCAAGTGTTTAGTGCAATCGAAAAAAAAACATACCCATTTCAAACGACAAATTGTTAACGTTTTTAACTATATTCAGTTTTCATGTATTAAAGAAAAAAATTGCTGGATAAATTTTCTGTCTGATGGTATATAACACAACATATGTCACAATAACGATTTTGAGTAATATGCGTTTGAAAACTCTTAATGAATCGTTACATCTTTCGTAAAATGTTCCGTCATGTTAAACCTAAACTAACCTGGAAGCAACATGCAACGGCGTTTGATCTTCACGTGCCTGTGCATTAACATAGGCCCCATTTCGGAGGAGAATCCTAATGATGTCACTTTGCTTTGCGCGAGCAGCCAGATGAAGCGGAGTCTCTCCGCGCACCGTCGGTATATCAGGACTAGCGTCGTGTTGCAGCAGATAAATCACAATATTCATGCATCCCATAAAGCTGGCCACGTGCAGTGGCGTAAGCCCACTTTCCGTAGTAGCACTGATTGTAGCACCGTGCTTGAGCAGCAATTCGACCACCTTGATGCGATTCTTCTTACAAGCGATATGCAGCGGGGTGAACCCGTTCAGTGCTCTAGCATTCGGATCTGCATTACGGTCCAGCAGGAGCTTAGCAACCTTTACGTGACCACAGTGAGCGGCCACGTGTAGCGCCGTTAGATAATCAATAGTGATGTCGTCCACGGGGGATTTGTTAACCAGGAGGATTCGGGCCGCGCTCACGTGCTCCCCTTGGGCTGCCATGTGGAGCGGCGCAAGACCGTTCTTCGTCTTCGCAATGATATCGGCTTCGTTCTCCAGCAGAAGCTCGATGACCTGGTCGTGGCCGGAACGTGCCGCGCAGTGTAACGGTGTCAGACCATCCCGGGTGACGCTGTCGATTCGCGCCTTGTTTTTGATTAACAACGATACCATATTCAGCTTGCCCCACTTGCAGGCAACGTGGAGCGGTGTGATGTTGTGTTTGGCAGTGAAGTTTACGTCGGCACCCTTCTCAATCAGCAGCTGGGCGACATTGACATTCCCATAGTGGGCAGCTATATGCAGCGGAGTGAAACCACTCTTGGATGATACGTCCGGATTGTGCTCGTTCTGCAAAGGACATAAAAACAGGTCGTAAATAGTTATCAGTTCGGAACTAGAATACCACACTTAATGTTGCAATAACCGCGCCCATTTCTTACCTCAAGCAAAAGTGCCGCCGCCTTGACGTCATCCTTCTTGGCCGCTATGTGCAACGCCGGCAATCGCACCTTGCCCCGGGTATCACTTTCAAGCAAAACCGCCACAACTCTGTCGTGACCTTGCTGCATTGCTACGGCCAGAGGTGTGAATCCGTCCTACAAAACAAGCGAGAACGCAATTACGTTAACAGCTCGAACGCTCCGAACGATCGATCGTAACCTACCTCCGTAGCCAGGGCCGGATTCGCTCCTTTCGCCAGCAGCAAATTGACGCATTCGTCGTGGTTCTCCTGGGCGGCCATATAGAGCGGCGTGAAACCGTTCTGCGATTGCACGTTGACCGAGGCATTGTACTGAAGCAGCAGCTGGATAATTTCCTTCTGGCCGGCCAGCGACGCTATGTGCAGCGCCGTGTTGCCCTTCTTCGTTGCGTTGTCCACGTTGGCGTCCCGCTTGAGCAGCTCCTGCACGATCTCGTAGTGGCCATCCTTGGCGGCCAGATGCAGCGCGTTCAGGCCGTTCTGGAAGTGCATGTGATTGGTGAGTACATTGGGTAAACACAACTGGGGTTATTTAACTACTGGAAACTGAAGGGGGAAAATAAGGAAAAATATATAGAGCACGCCCAGTCAGCTGATTCTGAAGCGATCGTCTCCGATTTTTTTAAAATTCTACATAAGGGAAGTGGGGGCATAGTGGTCACCCTAAGGAAAAAGCCCATTTCCAGCGCCCACATACCGATTCAATTCCCGTTTTTCGAAGAATGCTATAGTTCTACTCATTGTTCTTCAAGACAGCAAACGGCTTTTACTATAAAAATTCAAAATAGTACACTTTTTATCATTAGAAAAAAAAAGTGAAAAAACGAACCTTTTTTTTTGCTTGGAGGTAAAGTGGTCACCTAGTGGGGGCAAAGTGGTCACCCGCACATATCAAACTAAATGGGATAGATTTATGCGTTTTTTTCGTCCAAATTTGTTCATATATAGTAGGTACATGTATGAAATAAGCCTGGCCTATTCACCTAGAGTCTCAATTTAAATTTTCTCTTGCATACAAAAGCGTAGTAAGAAACACATAACGCTTCGCATAATGAGGCTTGGTTTAGTTGGAGTGGCATATTTATTCAGGGTCAAAGCCACAAAAGTATCTTCTTCAAGAGCAGAATGTGATGAGGTATATCAGTTTTAGTAACCAGAACATTGTAAGTTGTTATTCACCTATGACCACTTTGCCCCCAAACATCAAAAGAATTGCTATGCTAATTAATCGCTTAGATAAACCATCCTTAGATACCATGCGCACATAACTACGGCCGAATGGCTATCGAGAGAGCAATTTCTGTTTTTATTTGTATTTTGACATGCGATAGCTCTACTGAAATACAGGGTGACTCAAAAGTCATTAAATTCTTCAAAAATAAGGTGAGTATCAATACGGCATCTATAGTCAATAGTTATACTACCAAACAAGCAAGTGACCACTTTGCCCCTATTGATCAATTTGCCCCCACTACCCCTAAGGTTACAGCTACCCAAAATCACAATTTCCAGTATCAGGGGATCAATTTTAATTGCGACTGAATTTTTATAAGGGCGTATCCAAAATCATGGACCTCATAACTTGAAATTCAGATACCGTGAAATACACATATACCGCTCAACTAAGAATAGCAAGATTGGGTGAAAAAAAATTGTCACAATGAACGCAAACTTGAGATGGGCAGATCGAAATTTTTAACAACTGATGCAGTATGCAGTCTATATTCAGCAAGATTATGTATAAGCATCGCCAAACAAATACAAATTTTGAGGTTTGAGTAATAATGATATGCTAATAAACAGAGCTGTTATCCAACAAAGATTTGAACTGTATAGATTTAGGTAAAGATTTTCGTAAGAAAAACTACAGATGGAAAAGATTTTTAACCCTTTCAATACGATGAATATGTGACAACATTGAACACAGTTATCACCGCCTGAAAAATACCTTCTTTACATTTGACTGATATGCACTGCAATTTGACGCCACTTGTAACCCGGAAACAATGAACGAATTCGCGAAAATTAAATGGTCGATCGGAGAAGTCACCTAAACACCCCTAAATGCACACAAGATCTCTCCCGACTAAACATCAATTTGCTTTTTATTTTTTTTAATAATCTTTTATTTATGCCGGGTACCGTTACCTATTATTCATAGACACTCCTTATACATTCGTAAAAAGTAAATAATTACATTGTTGAATAAAATATTCAGTATGATTCCTTACTGTGCTTACTGAGAGCAGATAAACGACCGCAAAAGGTTAAATTAAATAATTTATGTTTTGGTCTACAGAACTACAAAATTATTATATTCAATTTGCTCGTGTGTCACTTCAGACTTTAATTTAGAATGCATCTAATTTTAGGAACAAAAATTTTGTGAAATTTTTGGTGGTCCATAAAATCGTGACCTGTTTTCTGATTTGGCAACCTTACTGAAAAACGTATTCCCACGTAAAAAATTCAAAAAATTCTTGCATGTGATTCAATCAGAGCGAAACTTATATTTTCGATACTGTTGCTGATGCTGAGATTGTTTCTGTTGATGTTGCTGCTTAGACATTGGATTGGATTTCACTGCTTTTTGACGTTAAACTACGTCTTTCAGGAATGGTGCCAAATCAGAAAACAGGTTACGTTTTTATGAAATAAAGTTAACGTTAATAACTATTTTCACTGTGAACGAATTCCCATGATTTGCATATCAATCGAATCGAAATTTTGTTTCATATCTGTATTATAGTGATTTTCAACTCATTTGGCTGGTTCGTCACTTTTACTTCCATTTTTGGAAGAATGTCGGGAGTGAGTATTTAACTCGTGACCTTTAGCGTGAGAGGCATGGATGTTACCACTACGCCAGATCGCCTTCACAAATCGGAAATTGTCTAACATTTGTTTGATATGCTATACATTACAATTCACTAATCTCGAAATGGTTCAAATTCATGAAAACTGAAAGAACTTCATTTTCCCCCATACATTTGTTCTGCCTATTTGTGCATTCGAAATACGGGTGCTACCCTACCCGTATTTCGAATGCTCATAACTCGAACATTTCTTAATAGATCGGAAAGATGTGTGCATCAATTGATAGGAAATATTTCTACGCGTCTGTCACAATTAATAAAATGTTATTCATCTCATGAATAATTGAATAACTGTAAAATGTCAAGCGTTATCTAAAAGCCCTATCTGTCAAGTTTTGATTGGCCCGATTTACGGTTTCCCCAACACAGACTTCAAAAACGATGTACCTGTAGAAATCCGCTTTACAAATATACATGCAAGTCGGGAGTATTTTTGTTCCCACCGAGCTGTGTTTCCCTAACACGGACTTCAAAATTAATGTGCCTGGGGGAATCCGCTTTGCAAATACATGCAAGTTGGAGATGTTATTTTTGGTGTTGAGTACTTTTGTACTGGCTTGTCGTTGTGCAGACCGGAGTTTGTTTTCCTAAAACGTACTTTCAAAGTGAGAAGCCTGGGGAAATCGTCATTTCAGATACTAGAGGTGAATGAACTTTCGCGGTTCGAGAATTACGTAAACATGAGATGTGCAAAAATTTCAGAAGGAAATGTAAAATACAATGATCGTTTGACAATTTTTCCATTCACATATTTTGGTAGTCCTAGGCATCATATCAAACGCAAAAGGACGTTCATCAAATTTATTTGTAACGAAGAACATAATCTATTACAAAAATTTCGATACATTCTAAAATAATATTCGAAGTGGTAAATGAGTGGATTGCATAATATAATTGCGTAGTTCTACGTCGAAAATATGAGGTCTTGTCCTAGATACAACCCCTTACATTTTTTTTGGGTTATTACTTGATGGTTGATGGTGTAAACTAGTTCAAGGTTAGAAAATGATAGATAGCTTCGCAGCGGGCAGCTGCATACAGGCTGTCGGGAGAATCACATAGGGGTGAGACTTTCTTCAGGAATTTAACAGTGTACGATCTTCCAATATGAAACAAAACCGTTGTATGTGAAATATACATTATAAAAGACTTCTGCCTTCTCGTTTGCTGGTGTAAGACTGAGGTTGACTAGAGTGATGCCAATATTTATATGGTGGCTTCGTTTCCTTATTTTCTTATTTCGCTTTGGATAGAATGATATGCGCAGTGGATGGATACGATTGTTTTGAAGTTATTTTGGTCTATACAAACTGTAATTCGATGCCAATCTAGTCGCTCTTTTAGGTAGTTACAATTTGAGGAACACAAATTGTAACCAATCAAAACGTGGAGTTTAGAGCATTCATATAATGCTTGATACTTCACAATTATTAAATTGTTGATCTACAAAAATATATAATTTGTATTCATTGTGATAAGAGCGTAGAAATATTTCCAATCAATTTATTCAAACATCTTTGCGATCTAACAAGAAATGATCATGTTATAAGCGTTCAAAATCTTCTATTATTTCGAACATGCTCAGTTTTTAGTTTTTCATTTTACTCCCCCCCCCCCCATATCTTCCTGTTAGACGTAGTTCTACGCCAAATACACCCAGGTTTTTTTTACGCGGGGGTTACGTACCTCGTAAAAAAACCGCGTAAAAAAACCGCGTTAATTGGAAAATCCGCGTAAAACAAAACCGCGTTAATTGGAAAATCCGCGTAAAAAAAACCGCATTGATTCGAAAATACGCGTAAAAAAACCGTGTTAATTGGAAAATCCGCGTTAATTGGAAACTCCCCGTAAAGAAAAAAAGGTCACATAAAAATCATCTTGAGAATCGTGATGGGGTGCGGCATACGCTCTGAGGGAGCTTGAAAGGGAGAGATATGAACTGAGAGAGAGAGAAGTGATGTTGCTCAGGTTTACGCGCAAAAATCGGAAAATCCGAGAAAAAAACCGCGTTAATTGGAAAATCCGAATTCGAGTAAACATTTATTGTAACTCATTAGATGAGCGATTTTAGGGGGTATGACGAAGCGAGGTGGAGTGTGACAAAGTAGTTGTCCAGCCTAAGGTAAATTTTATGGTTTAAATGCTCAAAAAGGTGCGCCTGAGGGAGAGATGTGATATTGCTCAGATTAAAAATAACATGCTATCTCGAGATATTTCTTCTTGCACTTGCAGATTCATCAACTAGCGACCCAGCTTGTATTTCTCCTGGAAATGCTTTCTCTGCAGCGCTAATTGCCTCTGTTCCAACTCTAACTGCTTCTGGTCTAATTCTTTCTGTTCTGTCAGGCATTTGCGTTGCAAAATCTGTCCTCCGACTTGACGTGGTCGTTCCCATCGAAACTGGCATAGGCGGTGGTGAACAACGCGGGCAAATTGAATCTGTGTTCGCTACAGATGCATCGAACCTGGCACATAGGTGCACTAATATCCGTCAATAGCACTAAGTTCCGTCATATGGTCTCAGGAAGCATGAGGGACAGATTTGATATTGCTCAGTTTTTTTTTACGCGGTGACCGCGTTAATTGGAAGATCCGCGTAAAAAAAACCGCGTTAATTCGAAAATCCGCACACAAGATCTCTCCCGACTAAACATCAATTTGCTTTTTATTTTTTTTAATAATCTTTTATTTATGCCGAGTACCGTTACCTATTATTCATAGACACTCCTTATACATTCGTAAAAAGTAAATAATTACATTGTTGAATAAAATATTCAGTATGATTCCTTACTGTGCTTACTGAGAGCAGATAAACGACCGCAAAAGGTTAAAATAAATAATTTATGTTTTGGTCTACAGAACTACAAAATTATTATATTCAATTTGCTCGTGTGTCACTTCGGACTTTAATTTAGAATGCATCTAATTTTAGGAACAAAAATTTTGTGAAATTTTTGGTGGTCCATAAAATCGTGACCTGTTTTCTGATTTGGCACCCTTACTGAAAAACGTATTCCCACGTAAAAAATTCAAAAAATTCTTGCATGTGATTCAATCAGAGCGAAACTTATATTTTCGATACTGTTGCTGATGCTGAGATTGTTTCTGTTGATGTTGCTGCTTAGACATTGGATTGGATTTCACTGCTTTTTGACGTTAAACTACGTCTTTCAGGAAGGGTGCCAAATCAGAAAACAGGTTACGTTTTTATGAAATAAAGTTAACGTTAATAACTATTTTCACTGTGAACGAATTCCCATGATTTGCATATCAATCGAATCGGAATTTTTTTTTATATCTGTATTATAGTGATTTTCAACTCATTTGGCTGGTTCGTCACTTTTACTTCCATTTTTGGAAGAATGTCGGGAGTGAGTATTTAACTCGTGACCTTTAGCGTGAGAGGCATGGATGTTACCACTACGCCAGATCGCCTTCACAAATCGGAAATTGTCTAACATTTGTTTGATATGCTATACATTACAATTCACTAATCTCTAAATGGTTTAAATTCATGAAAACTGAAAGAACTTCATTTTCCCCCATACATTTGTTCTGCCTATTTGTGCATTCGAAATACGGGTGCTACCCTACCCGTATTTCGAATGCTCATAACTCGAACATTTCTTAATAGATCGGAAAGATGTGTGCATCAATTGATAGGAAATATTTCTACGCGTCTGTCACAATTAATAAAATGTTATTCATCTCATGAATAATTGAATAACTGTAAAATGTCAAGCGTTATCTAAAAGCCCTATCTGTCAAGTTTTGATTGGCCCGATTTACGGTTTCCCCAACACAGACTTCAAAAACGATGTACCTGTAGAAATCCGCTTTACAAATATACATGCAAGTCGGGAGTATTTTTGTTCCCACCGAGCTGTGTTTCCCTAACACGGACTTCAAAATTAATGTGCCTGGGGGAATCCGCTTTGCAAATACATGCAAGTTGGAGGTGTTATTTTTGGTGTTGAGTACTTTTGTAGTGGCTTGTCGTTGTGCAGACCGGAGTTTGTTTCCCTAAAACGTACTTTCAAAGTGAGAAGCCTGGGGAAATCGTCATTTCAGATACTAGAGGTGAATGAACTTTCGCGGTTCGAGAATTACGTAAACATGAGATGTGCAATAATTTCAGAAGGAAATGTAAAATACAATGATCGTTTGACAATTTTTCCATTCACATATTTTGGTAGTCCTAGGCATCATATCAAACGCAAAAGGACGTTCATCAAATTTATTTGTAACGAAGAACATAATCTATTACAAAAATTTCGATACATTCTAAAATAATATTCGAAGTGGTAAATGAGTGGATTGCATAATATAATTGCGTAGTTCTACGTCGAAAATATGAGGTCTTGTCCTAGATACAACCCCTTACATTTGTTTTGGGTTATTACTTGATGGTTGATGGTGTAAACTAGTTCAAGGTTAGAAAATGATAGATAGCTTCGCAGCGGGCAGCTGCATACAGGCTGTCGGGAGAATCACATAGGGGTGAGACTTTCTTCAGGAACTTAACAGTGTACGATCTTCCAATATGAAACAAAACCATTGTATGTGAAATATACATTATAAAAGACTTCTGCCTTCTCGTTTGCTGGTGTAAGACTGAGGTTGACTAGAGTGATGCCAATATTTATATGGTGGCTTCGTTTCCTTATTTTCTTATTTCGCTTTGGATAGAATGATATGCGCAGTGGATGGATACGATTGTTTTGAAGTTATTTTGGTCTATACAAACTGTAATTCGATGCCAATCTAGTCGCTCTTTTAGGTAGTTACAATTTGAGGAACACAAATTGTAACCAATCAAAACGTGGAGTTTAGAGCATTCATATAATGCTTGATACTTCACAATTATTAAATTGTTGATCTACAAAAATATATAATTTGTATTCATTGTGATAAGTGCGTAGAAATATTTCCAATCAATTTATTCAAACATCTTTGCGATCTAACAAGAAATGATCGTGTTATAAGCGTTCAAAATCTTCTATTATTTCGAACATGCTCAGTTTTTAGTTTTTCATTTTACCCCCCCCCCCCCCATATCTTCCTGTTAGACGTAGTTCTACGCCAAATACACCCAGGTTTTTTTTACGCGGGGGATACGTACCTCGTAAAAAAACCGCGTAAAACAAAACCGCGTTAATTGGAAAATCCGCGTAAAAAAAACCGCATTGATTCGGAAATACGCGTAAAAAAAACCGTGTTAATTGGAAAATCCGCGTTAATTGGAAACTCCCCGTAAAGAAAAAAAGGTCACATAAAAATCATCTTGAGAATCGTGATGGGGTGCGGCATACGCTCTGAGGGAGCTTGAAAGGGAGAGATATGAACTGAGAGAGAGAGAAGTGATGTTGCTCAGGTTTACGCGCAAAAATCGGAAAATCCGAGCAAAAAACCGCGTTAATTGGAAAATCCGAATTCGAGTAAACATTTATTGTAACTCATTAGATGAGCGATTTTAGGGGGTATGACGAAGCGAGGTGGAGTGTGACAAAGTAGTTGTCCAGCCTAAGGTAAATTTTATGGTTTAAATGCTCAAAAAGGTGCGCCTGAGGGAGAGATGTGATATTGCTCAGATTAAAAATAACATGCTATCTCGAGATATTTCTTCTTGCACTTGCAGATTCATCAACTAGCGACCCAGCTTGTATTTCTCCTGGAAATGCTTTCTCTGCAGCGCTAATTGCCTCTGTTCCAACTCTAACTGCTTCTGGTCTAATTCTTTCTGTTCTGTCAGGCATTTGCGTTGCAAAATCTGTCCTCCGACTTGACGTGGTCGTTCCCATCGAAACTGGCATAGGCGGTGGTGAACAACGCGGGCAAATTGAATCTGTGTTCGCTACAGATGCATCGAACCTGGCACATAGGTGCACTAATATCCGTCAATAGCACTAAGTTCCGTCATATGGTCTCAGGAAGCATGAGGGACAGATTTGATATTGCTCAGTTTTTTTTTACGCGGTGACCGCGTTAATTGGAAGATCCGCGTAAAAAAAACCGCGTTAATTCGAAAATCCGCGTAAAAAAAACCTCGTAAAAAACCGCGTAAAAAAACCGCGTAAAAAAAACCTGGGTGTACATAACTAGAAATAGGAATAAGGAATGAGCAAATAGCAATGAGCAATGAGCAATGAGTAATGAGGAATGAGGAATGAGGAATGAGGAATAAGGAATAAGGAATGAGGAATGAGGAATGAGGAATGAGGAATGAGGAATGAGGAATGAGGAATGATGAATGAGAAATGAGAAATGAGGGATGAGGAATGAGGAATGAGGAATGAGGAATGAGGAATGAGGAATGAGGAATGAGGAATGAGAAATGAGGAATGAGGAATGAGGAATGAGGAATGAGGAATGAGGAATGAGGAATGAGGAATGAGGAATGAGGAATGAGGAATGAGGAATGAGGAATGAGGAATGAGGAATGAGGAATGAGGAATGAGGAATGAGGAATGAGGAATGAGGAATGAGGAATGAGGAATGAGGAATGAGGAATGAGGAATGAGGAATGAGGAATGAGGAATGAGGAATGATGAATGAGGAATGAGGAATGAGGAATGAGGAATGAGGAATGAGGAATGAGGAATGAGGAATGAGGAATGAGGAATGAGGAATGAGGAATGAGGAATGAGGAATGATGAATGAGGAATGAGGAATGAGGAATGAGGAATGAGGAATGAGGAATGAGGAATGAGGAATGAGGAATGAGGAATGAGGAATGAGGAATGAGGAATGAGGAATGAGGAATGAGGAATGAGGAATGAGGAATGAGGAATGAGGAATGAGGAATGAGGAATGAGGAATGAGGAATGAGGAATGAGGAATGAGGAATGAGGAATGAGGAATGAGGAATGAGGAATGAGGAATGAGGAATGAGGAATGAGGAATGAGGAATGAGGAATGAGGAATGAGGAATGAGGAATGAGGAATGAGGAATGAGGAATGAGGAATGAGGAATGAGGAATGAGGAATGAGGAATGAGGAATGAGGAATGAGGAAGGAGGAAAATGTATGCTTCTATTTGAGTAAAATTGTACATAAAATAAATCGAAGAAAATATGACAGAGGCACTATCAGCATGCGTGGTCCCTAATTTTAGTATTGAGAAGCTATTTGTTAGCGAAATTTGCTATTAAATATCTTCTCGATATTTAGAGCAATCCATACGAGATGACCAAATTGTTGTCACCTTTGTTCATCCATAACTTGATCCTACATGAGTCAGAAAAATATGATTCTGAAACTACGTGACGAATCACAATCAACTACACTCTAGAAGAAGATTCGTCAGACTAAAGCCAATTCATACAGTCATGAAGCTTAGCTTCTTTTTTCAACGATGACACCACAATCATAGGTGATTTTCCGCTTTCTAACGCAGCATTACATGCACTTTTTATTAGCACTTAGTTGAGCTTCCGAAGTTCACTCTGACTGTTCTTGTCTGGCTGTTTTTGTCTGACACTCTGACTGTTTTTGCCTGACAACGACTCCGATACTCACCGCATTACATGTGTTTATGTCTGTGACCTGTTCCGTTTCAAGGTACTCTACCAGCTTTTGTAGGTCACCTGCTCTGGCCGCTCTAAGGAACGCTGTATTTGTGTCATTCTGTGAAAGAAAGACAAAAATCATAATACAGTTAGGTTTTTTAGAAAACTGCTATTATAGCTATTATAATTAAGAATGTTTGTGAATATGATTTTGGAGTTGAGTTTTTCCCAGAAGATTCTTGGAATTTTTTTGATAACGTTTCATCAACGGCCGCATATACTGTGATCTATTTATTGAATTTCTTGGGTCCTTTATCTCCTTGAATATGATATATGGTATGGTTTCAAATTGATAATCATGTTATGGAATGAATTATCCGATTATTCATGTTGGTAACGATTTTTAAACAGTTTTCCAACAAAAACAGTGTATAGGGTCTCGAAGTCAAACTTAATGTTCTCGGCACCCTGTTCTTTCGATTTCTGTCATAAGTAAAGCACATCCCGAACTATCCACAATACCTGGAGTTTCAGATAAGAACTGCTGTAAGAACAACAGAAGAAAAAGTTAAAGTTACTACATCGTGAAATTTAACCGTCTAATACCACGCAATGTATTCATTAATTCTGCAACCATAAATCACAACATATATTTATTATAATTTATCTGCTTCGCCAAATGACCTGAGCAACGATAGCTATGTTATAAAAAAAGAAATGCGAAATAAAAACGAAGTTTTTTGGGTCGAGCTCGGTACAATATTAAAAAACGAAAGGTCATTACAGAGATTCCGCAAGCCCATCTCAAGCACATTGATTTTTTTTTATTTCGCTGAAAAACGAATTACCATGCCTCGAGCTCCCGAACTCGAGTGCGTGAAGAAAACACATGAACAAATGAAGAGCAAACCAACGCATTGGCATTTCTCGTGGACTGACCCATACCCCACTATGATCCAGATGGCCGAAGCCATACGATAGCGGGGGGAGATCCATTTCTTCAGGGACTTGCTATAATTGGTTAATAAAATACCACTTATAACTCGTTTACGTATGCCTGCCCTCTCGTCAGCTTCTTGGTTTATTTCATCTTCACAAAGTTCTTCCTGCGGGTCTTATCTGTAGCGGCATCGTTTTTTTATATTTTGTGTTTGCGGGTATCGATATCGCTACATACTCGGACAAGTGCAGTGCGATTGCT
>NW_026600052.1:0-14554 GCF_029784135.1 Toxorhynchites rutilus septentrionalis
ATTCAAATAAAGATAATAAATCCTGCTATATCTTTATAAATAAAATATGGGTGAAATGGAATTTTATCAATATTTCTATTTAATCCTAATGGATTATTTGATCCTGTTTGATGTAAAAATAAAAGGTGAATTATTGTTAAAGCTAAAATAATAAAAGGTAAAATAAAATGAAAAGTAAAGAATCGAGTTAAAGTTGCGTTATCAATTGCGAATCCTCCTCAAATTCATTGAACTAAATCATTTCCTAAATAAGGAATAGCCGATAAAAGATTTGTAATAACAGTTGCTCCTCAAAAAGATATTTGTCCTCAAGGTAAAACATATCCTAAAAATCCAGTTGCTATTGTTATAAATAATATAATTACTCCTACTATTCATGTAGGAATATAAAGAAATGAATTATAATAAATACCTCGTCCTACATGGGTAAATAAACATGCAAAAAAAAATGAAGCTCCGTTTGCGTGACAAATTCGGAGTAGTCATCCATTATTAACATCTCGATAAATATGATTTACACTATTAAAAGCAGTTTCAATATCTGCTGTATAATGTATAGCTAAAAAAAGACCTGTTAAAATTTGAATTATTAAACAAAGTCCTAAAAGAGATCCGAAATTTCATCAAATTGAAATATTAGAGGGGGCAGGTAAATCAATTAGTGCATTATTTATAATTTTAAATAAAGGGTGGGTATTTCGAATTGGTTTATTCATTAATTTCATAAATAATTTTGTTAATTAAGATAATGGGCGTAAAGGTCCATAATTTTTTATAGAGATTTTTACTGTAACTAATAATGTTAAAAACAAATAATTAATTAAAAGTAAAGTAATTAAATTTGTAGGAAAATTATATATTTTATTTAAAGATAAAATATTTTCTATATATAAAGATTTAAAATTTGATAATAAATTTATTTCGTAATTATTAATAAATGTTTCAATTATTATTTTATCTATAAAAAAAAAAATTATTAAAAAGATAATTAGTATAAAATATAGAATAATTGATAATTTTATTGAAAAAGAGAATATTTCATTTGATGAAAGAGAGGTTACATAAATAAATAGAACTAATATTCCCCCTATAAAAATTAAAAATAAAATATAAGCATATCAAAATGTTTGGATATAAATTCCTGAAATTATACAAATTAAAAATGTTTGAATTAAAAGAATTAATCCTATAGCTAAAGGGTGATTAATTTGTGTGAAAATTAATCTAATTATAAGAGATGAGAAAATAAAAGTTATAAAAATATCAAGAAATAGTTTATAAAAAATATTAATTTTGGGAATTAATGAAAAAGAATTTTCTTTTTTCTTGATGTTTTAAAAAAAAATTTTTTATTTTTAGTTTACAAGACTAAGGTTTTGATTAAACTATTAAAACTAAATTAATGGTAAATTTATTTTTATTATTTATTATAGTAATATTTATAATTGGATGTTTAGTATTTATTTCTAGACGAAAGCATTTATTATGTATGTTATTGTCATTAGAATTTATGGTTTTAATATTATTTATAATATTATTTTTTTTTTTAAATTATATAGAAAATGAAAAGTATTTTAGAATATTTTTTTTAACTTTTTGTGTTTGTGAGGGAGTATTAGGGTTATCTATTTTAGTTTCTATAGTTCGAACTCATGGTAATGATTATTTTCAAAGATTTTCAATTTTACAATGTTAAAATTTATTTTTTTTATTATTTGTTTATTATTATTATATAAAAAAAATTATTGAATGGTTCAATGTTTACTATTTTTAGGGAGATTTATATTTATATTAAAAATTGTAATAATAAATTATTTTTGTGATATTTCTTATTATTTTGGATTAGATTTAATTTCTTATGGTTTAATTATGTTGAGATTTTGGATTTGTGCTTTAATATTAATAGCTAGAGAAATAATTTATCGTGTTTTTAATTATAGAAAATTATTTATTTTTATAATTTTATTGTTATTATTGATATTAGTATTTACTTTTAGTTCATTAAGAATATTTATATTTTATTTATTTTTTGAGAGAAGATTAATTCCTACATTATTTTTGATTTTAGGATGAGGTTATCAGCCAGAGCGTTTACAAGCAGGAATTTATTTATTATTTTATACTTTATTAGCTTCTTTACCTTTATTAATTGGAATTTTTTTTATTAAAAATGATTTAAATATTATAAATTTGATTATATTAAATTATTTAAAATATTATAATTTAAAATTTTTATATTTATGTATAATTTTTGCTTTTTTGGTAAAAATACCAATATTTTTAGTTCATTTATGATTACCAAAAGCTCATGTTGAAGCTCCTATTTCTGGTTCTATAATTTTAGCTGGTGTTTTATTAAAATTAGGAGGTTATGGATTATTACGTGTTTTTTCATTTTTACAAATTTTAGGTATAAAATTTAATTATTGATGAATTAGAATTAGTTTAATAGGAGGTGTGTTAGTAAGATTAATTTGTTTACGACAAATGGATTTAAAGGCATTAATTGCTTATTCTTCTGTAGCTCATATAGGGATTGTTTTAAGAGGTTTAATAACTATAACTTATTGAGGATTAAGAGGATCATATACTTTAATAATTGCTCATGGTTTATGTTCTTCTGGATTATTTTGTTTAGCAAATATTTCTTATGAACGAATAAATAGACGAAGTTTATTAATTAACAAGGGGATATTAAATTTTATACCTAGAATAGCTTTATGATGATTTTTATTATGTGCTGGGAATATAGCGGCTCCTCCAACATTAAATTTATTAGGGGAAATTAGTTTAATAAATAGAATTGTAAGATGATCTTGATTAACTATAATTGGTTTAAGATTATTATCTTTTTTTAGAGCGGCTTATACCCTTTATTTATTTTCATATAGTCAACATGGTAAAATTTATTCTGGGGTTAATTTTTTTTCTTTTGGGACAAGTCGAGAGTATTTATTATTAATATTACATTGATTACCTTTAAATTTTTTAATTTTAAAAAGTGATATTTGTATATTATGAATTTAATTTAAATAGTTTAAAAAAAATATTGATTTGTGGTGTCAATGATATGAATTTTCATTTTAAATCGTGAATTCTTTAATTAATTATTGTAAGGTTAGATTTTATTTTTTAATTTTTATTAGATTTAATTTTTTTATATTTAGTTTAAATTTTTTATTGAATGATTTAATTTATTTTATTGAATGAGAAATTATTTCTTTATATTCAACTTCAATTGTTATGACTTTTTTATTGGATTGAATAAGATTGATATTTATATCTTTTGTATTATTAATTTCTTCTTTAGTAATTTTATATAGAGATGATTATATATCTAGAGATTTTAATAAAAATCGATTTATTTTATTAGTTTTAATATTTGTTATATCAATGATAATACTAATTATTAGTCCTAATTTAATTAGAATTTTATTAGGATGAGATGGATTAGGATTAGTTTCTTATTGTTTAGTAATTTATTTTCAAAATGTAAAATCTTATAATGCTGGAATGTTAACAGCTTTATCAAATCGAATTGGTGATGTAGCTTTATTATTAGCTATTGCTTGGATATTAAATTATGGAAGTTGGAATTATATTTTTTATTTAGAAATTAATAAGGAAAATTTTGAAATATTAATAATTGGAAGATTGGTGATATTAGCAGCTATAACTAAAAGAGCTCAAATTCCTTTTTCTTCTTGATTACCTGCTGCTATAGCAGCCCCTACCCCTGTTTCTGCTTTAGTTCATTCTTCAACTTTAGTAACTGCAGGGGTTTATTTATTGATTCGTTTTAATATTTTATTAGTAGATTCATTATTTGGTCAAATTTTATTATTAATTTCAGGATTAACAATATTTATAGCTGGATTAGGGGCTAATTTTGAGTATGATTTAAAAAAAATTATTGCTTTATCTACTTTAAGACAATTAGGATTAATAATAAGAATTTTATCTATTGGAGAATTTAAATTAGCATTTTTTCATCTTTTAACTCATGCTTTATTTAAGGCATTATTATTTATATGTGCAGGAGTAATTATTCATAATATAAAAAATATACAAGATATTCGTTATATAGGAGGGTTGTTTATAAGAATACCTTTAGTTTGTAGATGTTTTAATATTGCTAATTTAGCTTTGTGTGGAATGCCTTTTTTAGCTGGATTTTATTCAAAGGATTTAATCTTAGAAGTTGTTATACTTTCTTATATAAATTTTTTTTCTTTTTTTCTTTTTTTTTTTTCAACTGGGTTAACGGTTTGTTATTCTTTTCGATTAGTTTATTATTCTATAACAGGGGATTTTAAAAATATAGTTTTAAATATATTAAATGATAAGAGATGAATTATAAATTTTAGAATTTTTTTTTTAATAATTATAGCTATTATTGGGGGAAGTTTTCTTAGATGATTAATATTTTTTAATCCAGAGATAGTTAATTTACCTAAAATGATAAAATTTTTAACATTAATGGTTTGTGTTTTAGGGGGTTTGATAGGTTATTTATTAAATTATGAAAATTTATTTAGTAATAATAAATCTTTTATATTTTATAAATTTAGAAGATTTGTTGGGATAATATGATTTATGCCTTATATTTCGACTTTAATTATTATTAAATTGCCATTAAAAATAGGATTATTTTCATATAAAAGATTTGATCAAGGTTGAAGAGAATATTTTGGTGGACATATATTATATTATCAAATAAAAAAGTATTCTTTATAATTCAAGAGTTTCAAAATAATAATTTGAAAATTTATTTAATAAGATATTTTATTTGAATTGTAATTTTATTATTAATAATATTTTTAAATTAATTTAAATAGCTTATATTTAGAGCGTAACATTGAAGTTGTTGAGGAAATTATTTTAATTTTTAAATATTGGAAATATTTATAAATAAAGTTTATTAATTTTACATTGAAAATGTAATGTTTTTTTTAAACTATATAAATAAATATTAATAGAAATATGGTGATCAAGAAAAAGCTGCTAACTTTTATCTTTAATGGTTTAATTCCATTTATATTTCTTAATTGGAATTTTAAAATTCATTAATATTATTAACAGTAATATACCTCTTTTTGGTTTCAATTAATTTAAGATAAATTGATTGAATCAATATTTTTTAAGTGCAAGTTAAATGTTATAATTAACTATTATCCTATTTATTTATTTTTAAAAAATATGGGTGTAATTCACCTAAGATTAGGCCGAAACTAATTGCAATATATCGCTTCATATTTGGTTGAGATTTAATTATTTCATTCTAATGCTCCTTGGTTTCATTCGTGATATAATCCAATTAATAGAATAAAAATAAAGAAAAGGCTAGTAATTGTTCAATTTATTAAATTTGATGATTTAAAAATTAAGATTATTGGGAGAAGAAGAGCAATTTCTACATCAAAAATTAAGAAAATAATTGCAATTAAGAAAAATCGAAGAGAGAAGGGTAAACGAGAATAATTTATAGGGTCAAATCCACATTCAAAAGGGGAAGATTTTTCACGATCAGTAATGGTTTTTTTAGATAAAAAGGTTGCTATTATTATTATAATAATAGAAATAGTTAAAATAATTAGACTTATAATAGTAAGTGTTAAAATTATTTATACTAAAATTATTTAGTCCTAATGATTGGAAGTCATTTATACATACATATACTTTATAAATTAACCTCCTCATCAGTAAATTGAAATATATAAAAATAATCAAACTACATCTACAAAGTGTCAATATCATGCTGCTGCTTCAAATCCAAAATGGTGATTTTTTGAAAAATGATGATTAATATGACGTAAAAAACAAATTAATAAAAAAGAAGTTCCAATTAAAACATGAAGTCCGTGGAATCCTGTTGATATGAAAAATGTTGAGCCATAAACATTATCTGCAATAGTAAATGGAGCTTCTATATATTCATATCCTTGTAAAATTGAGAAATAAATTCCTAAAAGTACTGTAAAAAATAATCTTTGAATTGTTTGAGTATGATTATTTTCTATTAATCTATGATGAGCTCAAGTTACAGTAATTCCTGATGCTAATAAAATAGCTGTATTTAATAAAGGAATTTGAAAAGGATTAAATGGATGGATTCCAATAGGAGGTCATATTATTCCTAGTTCAATTGTAGGAGATAATCTTCTATGAAAAAATGCTCAAAAAAATGAAATAAAAAAGAAAATTTCGGAGATAATAAAAAGAATTATTCCTCATCGAAGGCCTAAAGTTACATTGAAAGTATGAAGTCCTTGGAAAGTACTTTCTCGAGAAATATCTCGTCATCATTGATATATAATTAATAGGGTAATAATATTTCCTAAAATAAATAAATTATTATTATATTGATGGAATCATTGAACTAATCCTGTAGTTATTGTTATTGCTCTAATTGCTCCTAATAAAGGTCATGGACTATAGTCTACTAAATGAAAGGGATGATTTATTTTTGTTGACATTAATTTACTTCTCTAGAATATAAAGTACTTAAAACTGAAAATACATAAGATTGAATAATAGCGACTGCTGATTCAAGTAATAATAAAGCAATTTGAACAATTAAAATAATTCTTACAATAATGTAAGATGTAGATATAGGCCCAGTATTTCCTAAAAGGGTTAAAAGTAAATGACCAGCAATTATATTTGCGGTTAATCGAATAGCTAAAGTTCCTGGACGAATTACATTTCTAATTGTTTCAATACATACTATAAAAGGTATTAGGATTGCGGGAGTTCCTTGAGGAACTAAATGAGCAAATATATGTTGTGTGTGATTTGTTCATCCATAAATTATAATTCTTAATCATAAAGGAAAAGCTAAGGTTAAAGTTAATGTTAAATGACTAGTTCTTGTAAAAATATAAGGAAAAAGTCCTAAAAAATTATTAAATATAATTAAAGAAAATAAAGAAATAAATATTAAAGTTCTTTTATTATTATTAGTTGGACCTAAAAGAGTTTTAAATTCTTTATGTAAAGTTAATAAAATATTATTTCAAATAATTTGGAATCGATTAGGGATTAATCAGTAAGAAGATGGAATAATTAATAAACCTAAAAAAGTTCTTATTCAATTTAAGGATATATTAAAAATTGTTGTTGAAGGATCAAATACTGAAAATAGATTAGTTATCATTTTCAATTTAATTTAGATTGTTTAATATTTAATAGTTGGGGGGTTGAATTTAAAGAATAAAAAAAGCAATAATAATTTTTAATATTAAAAATTATTAAAGTAAATGAAAAAATAAAGAATAAAGTTAATCATCTTAATGGAGATATTTGAGGAATTAAAAAATATTAAATTATTAATATTTTTAGTTTGACAAACTAAGGTTTTGATTAAACTAATTTTTTTTTGAGAGAAATATTAATATCATTAGAAGTAATTGCTAATTTACTATAATATGATTTAAGAGATCATTACTTGCTTTCAGTCATCTAATGAATTGATTTGAGATGAAATTCATTTAATAAAGAAATTTATTGGGATTCTTTCAATAACAATTGGTATAAAGCTATGGTTTGCTCCACAAATTTCTGAACATTGTCCAAAAAATAATCCAGGTTGATTAATTAAGAAATTAGTTTGATTTAATCGTCCTGGAGTTGCGTCAATTTTTACACCTAGGGCTGGAATTGTTCATGAATGAAGAACATCTGTGGCTGTTACTAAAATTCGAATTTGATTATTAAAAGGTAAAATAATTCGATTATCTACATCTAATAGGCGGAATCCATTTATATTAAGTTCATTGGTAGGAGTTATATAAGAGTCAAATTCTAAATTAGTAAAATTTGAATATTCATATCTTCAATATCATTGATGTCCAATAGTTTTTAGAGTAATTAAAGGATTATTAATTTCATCTATTAAATATAAAAGACGAAGAGAGGGAAAGGCAATAAATATAAGAATAATTGCAGGTAAAATTGTTCAAATAATTTCGATTGTTTGACCATGAAGAAGATATCGATTGGTAAATTTATTGAAAAATAATATAATTATAATATAAGCAATTAATGTTGTAATTATAATTAAAATTAAAATAGTATGATCATGAAAAAAGTTTAATTGTTCTATTAAAGGAGAAATTCTATTTTGTAATCCTAAATTAGATCATGTTGCCATTTTCTAATAAAAGAAAAAATCTTTATATATGAAGCTTAAATTCATTGCACTATTCTGCCATATTAGAAATTTGATGATAAAATAGGAAGTTCTGAATATGTGTGTTCTATAGGAGGTATAGAATGATATCATTCAATTGAAGAAGAAAGTTGTATAGGGAATGAAGGAGTTCGTTTAGTAATTATACTTTCTCAAATAATAAATAGGAAAAATAAGATAGCAATTAATGAGATAGAACTACCTAAAGAAGAAATAATATTTCATGTTAAATAACTATCTGGAAAATCTGAATAACGACGAGGTATACCTGCTAATCCTAAAAAATGTTGAGGAAAAAATGTTAAATTTACTCCAATAAATATAATTATAAATTGAATTTTTAATCATAAGGGGTTTATAATTAATCCTGTTAATAAAGGATATCAATGAATAAATCCTGCTATAATTGCAAATACTGCTCCTATAGAGAGAACATAATGAAAATGAGCTACTACATAATAAGTATCATGAAGAATAATATCAATTGAAGAATTTGCTAAAATTACACCTGTTAATCCTCCTACAGTAAATAAAAAAACAAATCCTAATGATCATAATAATGTAGGATTATAATTTAATTGAGTACCATGAAGAGTAGCTAATCAACTAAAAATTTTAATTCCTGTAGGAACTGCAATAATTATAGTAGCTGAAGTAAAGTAAGCTCGAGTATCAACATCTATACCAACTGTAAATATATGATGAGCTCATACAATAAATCCTAAAAGTCCAATAGCTAATATAGCATAAATTATTCCTAAAGTCCCAAATGTTTCCTTTTTACCTCTTTCTTGAGTAATAATATGAGAAATTATTCCAAATCCTGGAAGAATTAAAATATATACCTCTGGATGTCCAAAAAATCAAAATAAATGTTGATAAAGAATTGGATCACCTCCTCCAATTGGGTCGAAAAATGAAGTATTTAAATTACGATCTGTAAGAAGTATAGTAATAGCTCCTGCTAATACGGGTAAAGATAAAAGAAGAAGAATTGCTGTAATAATTACTGATCATACAAATAAAGGTATTCGATCTAAAGAAATTCCTTCAGGTCGTATGTTAATAATAGTGGTAATAAAATTAATAGCTCCTAAAATTGAAGAAATTCCTGCTAAATGAAGAGAAAAAATTGTTAAATCAACTGATGATCCATTATGAGCAATATTAGATGAAAGAGGGGGATAAACTGTTCAACCAGTTCCTGACCCATTTTCAACTATTCTGCTTGAGAGTAATAATGTAATAGATGGAGGAAGAAGTCAAAATCTTATATTATTTATTCGTGGAAATGCTATATCAGGAGCTCCTAGTATTAAAGGTACTAATCAATTACCAAATCCTCCGATTATAATAGGTATTACTATGAAAAAAATTATTACAAATGCATGGGCGGTTACAATTACATTATAAATTTGATCATTACCAATAAATATTCCTGGTTGTCTTAGTTCTAAACGAATTAAAATTCTTATTGATGTTCCAATTATCCCTGCTCATGCTCCAAAAATAAAATATAAAGTTCCAATATCTTTATGATTTGTAGAAAATAGCCATTGTCGCGATTGAATGGCTGAAATTTAGGCAATAAATTGTAAATTTATTTATAAGAATATTTTCTTTTTAATCAAACTTTATAGTCAATAATGATATTAGATTGCAATTCTGAAGGAATAAGGAATAATTATTAAAGTTTAAGAATTAAAAGATTTTACAAGTATTTTTAGCTTTGAAAACTAATAGTTTTATTAACTTAAACTCTTTATAAGATTAAATAAAATGAGAAAATTATTATTAATCCTATAATAGAGGTAAAATTTATAAATAAAATTAGAAGAGAATTGTTATTAAAATTTTTTATAATTCATGAATTTTTATAGAAATTTAATATATAAATTCTATATGATATTCGTAAATAATAAAATAATGTAATTAAAGTCATACAAACTGCTATAAATATTAAAAAATAATGATTTATTTTTGTTAAATTTTCAATAATTATTCATTTAGGGAAGAATCCTAAAAATGGAGGGAGTCCTCCTAAAGATAATAAATTAATGAAAATTATAAATTTAATAATTGGGTTTATTAATGAAAAGTTATAAATTTGATTAAAATAATATAATTTAAAATTATTGAAAATTAAAATAATAGAAGATGATAGGAAAGAATATAAAAAGAAGTATATTAGTCATAAATATTCATTATATATTATTGCTATTAATATTCATCTTAAATGATTAATTGAAGAAAATGCTATTAATTTTCGTAAGGAGGTTTGATTTAATCCTCCTAATGCTCCAATAATTATAGAAAAAAAAATAAAAATGAATAATAAATTATAATTTGAATTATAAGAAATTATTATTAAGGGAGCAATTTTTTGTCATGTTATTAAAATTAAATTATTAATTCAATTTAATCCTTCTATTACTTCAGGGAATCAAAAGTGGAAGGGGGCAATTCCTCTTTTTAATGCTAAAGTTGAATAAATTATTAAATGAATAACGTTATTTTTAATAATTAAGTTAAAATTGAATAATAATAATAATAAAATTGAAAATAATAAAATAGAAGAAGCATAAGCTTGAATCAAAAAATATTTTAGACTTCTTTCGGATATTAATATATTTTTTTTATTTTCATTTATTAGGGGAATAAATGAAAGTAAATTAATTTCTAATCCTATTCAAACTCCTAATCAAGAGTTTGAAGAAATTGTTAATAAAGTTCCAAAAATTAATGTTATTATAAAAATATTATTTGAAAATTTTTTAATTAAAAAGAAAAGGATTATAACCTTTATAAATGGGGTATGAGCCCAGTAGCTTAATTTAGCTTATCTTTTTAAATATAATTGAATTATAAAAATATATTTTAGTGTATGATGCACAAAAATTTTTGAAATTTTTAGAAATAGTTTAATTCTATTAAATATAATGAATAAAAATATTAAATTTTTATAATTTACCCTATCAAGGTAATCCTTTTATCAGGCAATTCATTTTTATTTTTTTTTTTATTATTATAAGTAAAAAAAAAATAACATGATTAAGATTTAATTTTGAAAGGCATTTAAAATAAAGTTTATAAATGTTTATTTTTAAAATTTTTTATTTAAATTAAATTTAAATAATTATTTTTAGAATTAATTATATATATATATATATATTATATAAATGTTTAATATATATATAAATGTATTATATAAATTAATAAAATATTTAATAATATATTCATCTATTATATATATATATTTAGATCTATTAATAAATATATTATATATATAAATTAAGAGAATTAATTAATAAGGATTATATTATCGTTAGTGTATTATTTATATGCCTATTCGGCCTATATTTACAGAGAAAAAAAAGATCTATATACATATAAATAATTTATATATAAATATATTCATTGTATTTTATTTATTTATATTATATTAAATTATTTATATTAAATAAATAAATATAATTAATTTATATAATTATAAATATATATATATATTATAAATAATTTATATAAAGGGAGTGTAAAAAATATTTAATTAATAAAATATATAATTTAATATTAAATAATTATATATAAATATAAAATTTTAAATATAAAATAAAATTATTAATATTGGTTGCGCGTCGAGAAAAGAATTGAGCTAAGTTGTTTTTATTAGTTTAATTTGTTTGTTTGATTATGATGAATGTATTATTAAATTAATTATTTTTTTTTTATAAATTAATTGAAAAATTTTATTAGTTAAAATATTTTTATATTTAGGGGGTGTAAAAATTTTTGACACTTGGAAAGAATTGAGCTAAGTTGTTTTTATTAGTTTAATTTGTTTGTTTGATTATGATGAATGTATTATTAAATTAATTATTTTTTTTTATAAATTAATTGAAAAATTTTATTAGTTAAAATATTTTTATATTTAGGGGGTGTAAAAATTTTTGACACTTGGAAAGAATTGAGCTAAGTTGTTTTTATTAGTTTAATTTGTTTGTTTGATTATGATGAATGTATTATTAAATTAATTATTTTTTTTTATAAATTAATTGAAAAATTTTATTAGTTAAAATATTTTTATATTTAGGGGGTGTAAAAATTTTTGACACTTGGAAAGAATTGAGCTAAGTTGTTTTTATTAGTTTAATTTGTTTGTTTGATTATGATGAATGTATTATTAAATTAATTATTTTTTTTTATAAATTAATTGAAAAATTTTATTAGTTAAAATATTTTTATATTTAGGGGGTGTAAAAATTTTTGACACTTGGAAAGAATTGAGCTAAGTTGTTTTTATTAGTTTAATTTGTTTGTTTGATTATGATGAATGTATTATTAAATTAATTATTTTTTTTTATAAATTAATTGAAAAATTTTATTAGTTAAAATATTTTTATATTTAGGGGGTGTAAAAATTTTTGACACTTGGAAAGAATTGAGCTAAGTTGTTTTTATTAGTTTAATTTGTTTGTTTGATTATGATGAATGTATTATTAAATTAATTATTTTTTTTTATAAATTAATTGAAAAATTTTATTAGTTAAAATATTTTTATATTTAGGGGGTGTAAAAATTTTTGACACTTGGAAAGAATTGAGCTAAGTTGTTTTTATTAGTTTAATTTGTTTGTTTGATTATGATGAATGTATTATTAAATTAATTATTTTTTTTTATAAATTAATTGAAAAATTTTATTAGTTAAAATATTTTTATATTTAGGGGGTGTAAAAATTTTTGACACTTGGAAAGAATTGAGCTAAGTTGTTTTTATTAGTTTAATTTGTTTGTTTGATTATGATGAATGTATTATTAAATTAATTATTTTTTTTTATAAATTAATTGAAAAATTTTATTAGTTAAAATATTTTTATATTTAGGGGGTGTAAAAATTTTTGACACTTGGAAAGAATTGAGCTAAGTTGTTTTTATTAGTTTAATTTGTTTGTTTGATTATGATGAATGTATTATTAAATTAATTATTTTTTTTTATAAATTAATTGAAAAATTTTATTAGTTAAAATATTTTTATATTTAGGGGGTGTAAAAATTTTTGACACTTGGAAAGAATTGAGCTAAGTTGTTTTTATTAGTTTAATTTGTTTGTTTGATTATGATGAATGTATTATTAAATTAATTATTTTTTTTTATAAATTAATTGAAAAATTTTATTAGTTAAAATATTTTTATATTTAGGGGGTGTAAAAATTTTTGACACTTGGAAAGAATTGAGCTAAGTTGTTTTTATTAGTTTAATTTGTTTGTTTGATTATGATGAATGTATTATTAAATTAATTATTTTTTTTTATAAATGACTTATTTGAATATTTTAAATATAATATATAAATAATTTTATTATGGTTAAATTTTTTACTATTATTTTATTTTACATGTAAATTTTTGTGTGAAATTATTTAATTTTTAAAAAATTAATTAGTTTTATTTATTCTCAGTAATTAATATTAAAGGAAAAAAGAAATTTTGTATTAGTAATAATTTTTAATATTGGTAAAATTTGTGCCAGCTACCGCGGTTATACAAATAATATAAGTAAAAATTTTTAATATTAGTTAAATTGTTTATTTATAATATAAAAATTAATTTATTAGGTGAAATTATTAAATTATTATTATTATTATTTGAAAAATAAATTAAGCTGTAAACTTTTTGTAATAAACTAGGATTAGATACCCTATTATTAAAAATAAATAATAAAATATTAAAGTAGTATTAGTTATATTCTTGAAATTTAAAAAATTTGGCGGTAATTTAGTCTATTCAGAGGAATCTGTCCTGTAATTGATAATCCACATTGAACCTTACTTAAATTAATTTAATTTGTATATCGTCGTCATCAGAATATATTATAAGATAAAATTTTCATAATTTAAAATTAATAAAAAATGTCAGATCAAGGTGCAGTTTATATTTAAGTAGAGATGGATTACAATAAATTTATTTATATGGATAAAATTTTGAAATTAAATTTTTGAAAGTGGATTTGATAGTATTATAAAAAAGATTATTTATAAGATTTTAGCTCTAAATTATGTACATATCGCCCATCGTTCTTATTATTAAATAGATAAGTTGTAACATAGTAGATGTACTGGAAAGTGTATCTAGAAAGTCAATTTAAAGCTTAATTAGTAAAGTATTTCATTTACATTGAAAAGAAATTTGTGCAATTCAATTTAAATTGAATAAATTTTATTTATTAATTTTATTTATTTTTTATATTATTTAATAAAAATAATTTTATAATTTAAAGTTTTAGTATTATTTAAATAAATAATAATTTTTATTATAGTTTATTAGTATTGTAAAAGAAGATTGAAATAAATTGAAAAATTTTTATTTAAA
>NW_026600053.1:0-14458 GCF_029784135.1 Toxorhynchites rutilus septentrionalis
AAAACAGATGGGCTACAGGTAAGTCAATTGTTCTAACACCCACGTTTTGATAAGCCATCGTTCGTTATCAGTGCAATTGCTACCTTATATACAGGCGGATCACTATTTCAAAAACAAACAGTTTCGTTCCTCCAATCGAAACACCAGAGTTCAGTAGGACCTCCGCAGCGTATCAAAATGAAGCATATTATCGTGTTGGCCATTGTCGGTGTGCTCGTTGGAGTACATTCTGCGCCCGTATCGGTTAACGACAACAACATCGGAGACATCGTTGTTGTGGGTGTTAACGTGAACGCCGACATCCAAACCGCTCTCGAAACTAACATTGTGAACGTTCTGGTGGGCATCCTGACGAAACTCGGAGATGTTAACGTTGGTCTACCAGGGCCGGGCGGCCCTCCCCCTCCACCGCCTCCACCACCAACTACTGGTAGACCGGAAATCATGCCACCCGTGACCACCGAAGAACCCTCGATCGCCGAGGCTTTCCAAAAGCTAGATGGACTGAATGCAATTCAAGACATCGTGGGATTAATTAGCCAGCCGGATCAAAGTAGGGAACAAAAAGAGCAAGCGATTAAGGACAAAATTCAGGAATGGATTAAGCTGTTGAAGCAGTAGAATGGTAAAAAAATATGTTATACTGTGAGCAGTGTAGATATGTTGAGATGAATTATAAGAACAACTGCAACAAAAATAAGCATTTAATGTCTTCATTGAGAAAACTCGACTGAACTTTCTATCAAGCATAAATAATTCATTGATAGTAAATATCTCTCTCACAACACCACCGAACACAAACCCGACGGACATGAAACAACTTTCAGCTTTCTCTTATTTCCTTTTTTGCCATTTTTATATGCCGTAATGTTACGTAATGAAATTTGCACCTAGAGAGTGGTAATTCATGCAGATTCAATTTCCTGCCACAAAACCTCTATGAGTGCTCTTTAATTTTGCGTTCTTCCATTTTCATACCATATAAAAAGTCTTACGGGAAACTCTGGCGGCGCAAAGTGTTTCCACCCTCCAGCCACAGAAACAAAAGATGAATCAAAATCCCCATCACGATCTGCTTCTTCGTTCTTTATCAACGCAGGATCTCACCAAACGTAAACAAGTGCTAAACTTACAATGACTGATGGATGCGTACGTGAGTCAGATAGCAATAATGAATGAGTAAAAAACAGCTGCTGGTACTTTAATTACACCAACTGTGGAAGTCGAACTTTTTTTTCTTCGAATGTACGCGAGATTGCGTGTCTTGAGATGTGTCGTTTGAGTTGGGGAGAAGCAATGACGAAGGATGAATATTAAATCACATGGCACGCTCGTGGCTATCATCCTTGCTCCCTTTGAAATAGAGGAAGACATACGCATGATGTGGCTATAAAAGGAAAGGAATGAATGCATTATTTGCAATCTAACATTGCTTCGTTTGTTTGACAGACATGATAGAAATCTTCCAGAAAATAGTTTCTTCAAAAAGAAAGAATTCGCATTTACGTATCTCCCGTTGTAACGCCCTTTGGCAATCAAGCCCTTCCATCAACAACACCCGAGACTTGAACAAACAAATGTCAGCAGAAAACCATCCAGCAAACGCATAGTTTATTGCGCTGCTTTTTGACGTAGAACTACGTCTATCCGGAAGATGTAGGGGATAAAATGAAAATAGGCCTGAACAAGTAGAAAAAAATGGAAAATTCCGAACGCTTCTAACTCTAGCATCTATATCGCAAAGATGTTGCATCAATTAATACAAAATATTTCCACGCATCTATACCAATGAATAACATTTTATTTTTCTTTCGATTATTCAATTAAATAATCGTGAAATGTTAAGCATTGCCCAAATGAACTTTGTGCTACGTTTTGATTGGTCCAATTGTGCTCCTCGAATGGTTCCAACCAAAAGGAGCAACCAACAACGGAATATAATCTCGATACAAACGAAGAATTATATCGTAAGCCACTACCCATGTGATTCTACCGGCAGTCGAATAGATTCATGATGTTTTCGCACAAATCGATTTGAACACTCTCTGGTATTCTTCTGCAATACAATTATAAAAGTTAATATGTTGAAACAGCGTTAATTCTTTGGAGTCGCGTGTCTGCTCTCAGCCACCATACCTTTTTTACCGTTCTGGGCGTTTGTCTGCTCTCAGCAACCACAGCAAAGTACTATATTAATTTTATACTTTACGCGATAATCTATCATTTCACACTTTTTGTAAACTTTTTTTAATGTCTAGTGAACTTGTTCACGAATCAAAACGGTGCTTCTGTGAATAATAAATAGCAGTACTCAGTATAAACAAAGTTGTTACCCATGCTTGAGGAAATGCTTAATGCAAAATTTCATGCATTGCGGCAATGTGTAAACGCAAGAAGCATTGTTCTGTATGTTCAAACAGAAGTATAAATGGCGGAAGACATCAAACTAATTATTTTTGGTATATATGCGAAAACCAGGGCTGCATTTTAGGGACTGTTTTGGAAGATATCACACGAAGAAAAATTCTGACACATATTCTTTATATGAAAGTAACACATTGAAACACATGTTTAGTAAATACTTATCTGAAGTTTACAAAAAAAATAGTCGTGTCCATCTTTCATAATCTCACAATTTATGAATATACTTCATATAATCTCACAAAGTTATGCATTACTGCTTTTTGAAGTAAAAATAATGACGACCAGTATGATACCCATGTTCAAATTTAATACGACCGCAAAGGGTTAAAAGAAGATCTTCTAATTTCCCATACATTTCCCTAACACGGACTAGAAAATCAGTATATATTAATTAGGAATCCCTTTAAATAGAACAAATTTTGAAATATGGTGATGTGTTGTCGGACTCTTCAAAATAATATGATTTAGAAAAAATTATGAAATTTCAGTACTTTGCGAAATCGTATCTAGCTAAGAAAAGTAATATAAAAACTAGAAATTATTCACGATCTATATGATTCTACATGAAAATAATGTTTTATCTTAGGACTAACCGTTCTCGAGATATGATAATTTTTATATAATGAAAATCATGGTATGTAAACAGGCATGCCCTGATAACTGAATAAACTTCCATTACACCTCAATAAAGCATTGTATTTTTACGACAGTGTATATGCTTTCTGACTTTTCGAGTATATCATCAACATCGTCTAATCAATAATAACTGTGATACTAAAGCTAAGATTATGCTTTCAAATTAGACCTATAAATTTAATACAGATATCAATACGGATTTTTTGAAAAAAAAATTGAGATAAAAAGATTTTTTCTGATCAAAAGCAGAGATTTTTTTATGTCAACCCTGATGCTAAGGCCTTCGTTTCTAGCATGTAGCAACGGCGACAGCGGGCAACGACTGCAAACTTCGATATCGTGAGAACAAAAATGAATCCACTGGCGCTTTTCTGAGCCACCAAATCATTCACAGATGAGTTATTAAATGTTATTTACAATGCAATACCATGTATTTGAAATTCATATCCGAATCATAAAATACATAAACTCATTTTTGTTTGCTTGGTAAGGTATTTAAATTGACAACCCTTGGTATAGTCCTACGTCTCTTCGGTTATGTCCCCGACATTATCCACCGGTCTTTTCATTCTTATTTTAATAAAGTATAGGTTCTGTTCAAGCACACTGAATGTTTGCACTGATGAGCGCGAACTACTGGCACGGAAGCAAAATTACCAAAATTCACATATGATGTTGTGAGTCTGCTATCTAGACGTCACAGGAATATAAAATATAATACAATATCTGTTCTGCTTTGGTCCCGGGTTAATAGTGCCTCGACGCTTCGTTAATCGCTTGGTACTTGCACAGCTGGGGGAACACAGAGTGGTCATGCCAATGGACCAATCAAAACGTGGAATTTTCGTTTGGACAATGTTTGACATTTTCCAACTGTTCATCAGTTTGATTGGAAAATATTTCATTTTTACTTTTTGTAATAGAAAAATTTCCAATCGATTGATACAAGCAAAAACTCAGGTTTTTTTATCAATCCGTTTATTAATCAAACTCAATTGCTTATTATCTGACGTTTACAGAGCCAAATTTCACTTGAAATATATTATTTTCTATATAATTAAGACTAACAATTGAATAATAACTACATCTAACACTAGATTGATTGGACAGGATTAGGATTTAGGACTAGGATGGATCGAGTGGGGTAGTTTGGTTTCATGAGGAGGGAAGGAATCAAACGAAGATATCATCTCATTTGAGAAATTGGTAAAGAGAAAGCATTAGGTTGAGGTCGCGACTAACTAAGATGTCTCTAACCGGTAAGTCAGGTTGCCTTCCTAGTGCCCTGAGTGAATCCGATAGATGAGTCCTGGCAGAATGAAAGTTTATAAAACGCAAATATTATTATCAACGATCCCAATGCAATACAGATGTGCATCTAACAAGTAATGATTAGACATGAGGCGGGACATCACGCGAATGAAGTCCCGACCTACATTCAATCCCTTGAACCATGCATTTGTCGATACCTTGGAAATAATTGTATGTAACCAGCGACCCATATTATCTTCACTCCCATATTTATCTTTCAAAAAAAACTCGGGTTAGAAGCATTCAAAATCATTCATTTTCTTCGTTGCAGGCTCACTTTTGAGTTTTTTTTTACAGTTGATAAAGGGTAAAATGGACATGGAATGTGATACAAGGTCCATTTGAAAAGTATGAGTATCGCAACTTTGGAAGTTCCGTAGGTTACGATTTGATTTTTGACTATTTTTTGTGACGTTATGTTGGTACTCATGGCTCTCACTTGAGCTGACAAGTTCGACCATTTTGAGTGTTTCCGTGATACTTCGAATTTTGATTTGCCTACCGAAATAAAACCACGATAATTGCAGGTTGTAAATGTCATGAGGCGGTTAACATCATTAACTATTGAAATCAACTATCAACACGTTCATCGTATCCAACCTACACGTCTTACCGCATAGTTCCACAAACTACCATTAGCCTGCCGATGAAATTCTAAGTATCTCAAAACCTATGTTATGTATTATGTATGTATGAGTATGTACCCGACAATCAAGAGAGACGATGTAAGTGGCACAAAATGCTATTTGCAAAATTTAAAGAATGTCCCAGAAAGCATGCGTTAATGCTTCAGAAGCCGTTAGAATCCGCTGCCATTTCGCAATCATTTACATTTAGTCCATTTTTGTGGCTACATCATGTTGTTTACTTCTATTCCCCAGCACCTGTGCAGCGGTTTATTTTTTCTAGCCGTGTTTTTCGACGTAGAACTACGTCTTTCAGGAAGGGTGCCAAGTCAGAAAACATTTCTTAACAGATCGGAAAGATGTTTGCATCAATTGATAGGAAACATTTCTACGTGTCTATAACAATTAATAAAATGTTATTTTTCATGAGATAAACAATTGAATAATTATAAAATGTCAAGCGTTATCTAAACGCCCTAACTGCCAAGTTTTCATTGGCCCGATTTACGGTTTCCCCAACACAGACTTCAAAATCCGTGTACCTGTGGAAATCTGCTTTGCAAATATATATGCAAGTCGAGGGTATTTTTGTTCCCACCGAGCTGTGTTTCCCAAACACGGACTTCAAAATCAATGTGCCTGAATCCGCTTCGTCAGAACATGCAAGTCGGAGGCATTTTTTCCCACTGAGAAGTGTTTCCCTAACACGGACTTCAAAATTAATGTGTCTGAGGGAATCCGCTTTGCAAACACATGCAAGTCAAGGGTAATATTTGGTGTTGAGTACTTTGAGTACTATCTATCACAAAAAAGTCAATGCATTCTAAAATAATATTCGAAGTGGTAAACAAGTGGATTGCATAATATAATTGTGTTGTTCTACGTTGAAAATATGCGGTCGTGTCCTAGATACAACCCCTTAAATTTTTTTTTGTATTTGAGTAAATTAAAATTGAAATCATGAGTTTTTGGGTAAAAAATATCAATAACTTTAGGTAGGATTGAGATATTGACAAGCTCTGTATCGCAAAATGTTGGTATTGATAAGTTCTAAAAGTCGTACAGAGACAGTTTTGATGTAGAATTTGAAATATAAAAGATAATGCAAAAAAAACGGTTTTTTCGTGGTCCTATTTTCGATAACATAAAAATGAACGCTCTATCGTATGCAACAACTTTGTCGAAAACAGTTTTTATCTAGAGAATAACTGTCGAGCTCTAAATGCTAATTTCTACTTGAATGCATCTTCTGGGCCATTGTGGATTGGTATGCAAATAGTTAAAATCCGTTCGCAGCAAAAATAGTTATTAACGTTTATTTCATAAAAAACGTGACCCGTTTTCTGATTTGGCACCCTTAATGTAAAACGTAGTCCTACGTCAAAAAAAGTGAAAGATTTGTCACGTCAAGGACGGCTGTCCATCTCTTCAACTATGAAATCATTGACAAAATAAAAGGAAAGGTGCTCTGAAATCGTCACTTTAGTTTGAGAGCGCTAGCCCGTGAATTAAACATCTCTCACAAGACCTATCGTCATATTTTGATTGAAGTTTTGGGTAGGAGAACAATCGCAATACGACTAGTGCTGAAAAGCACAATTTTCTTAAAAAAATTAATCGCAATCAAGTGGCGAAAGACATGCTTAAATTATCAAATTCTTATCCCTCGTTCATTCTGGCGACGAGACGTGAGTGTGACTTTTTCCTGTTTTCGAAACTCAAATGACCATTTCGTGAGACTTGTTTTGACTGCATAGAACACATAAAAACGAATTCGTTAAGTAATTGTAATAATTAGGGATAATGTAACCATGTTGCAGTCGCTAAAAATCAATGTAAGCGCATGTTATACTATTTGCATAGGATTAGACTAACTAAACTAACTAAACTAACTAAACTAACTAAACTAACTAAACTAACTAAACTAACTAAACTAACTAAACTAACTAAACTAACTAAACTAACTAAACTAACTAAACTAACTAAACTAACTAAACTAACTAAACTAACTAAACTAACTAAACTAACTAAACTAACTAAACTAACTAAACTAACTAAACTAACTAAACTAACTAAACTAACTAAACTAACTAAACTAACTAAACTAACTAAACTAACTAAACTAACTAAACTAACTAAACTAACTAAACTAACTAAACTAACTAAACTAACTAAACTAACTAAACTAACTAAACTAACTAAACTAACTAAACTAACTAAACTAACTAAACTAACTAAACTAACTAAACTAACTAAACTAACTAAACTAACTAAACTAACTAAACTAACTAAACTAACTAAACTAACTAAACTAACTAAACTAACTAAACTAACTAAACTAACTAAACTAACTAAACTAACTAAACTAACTAAACTAACTAAACTAACTAAACTAACTAAACTAACTAAACTAACTAAACTAACTAAACTAACTAAACTAACTAAACTAACTAAACTAACTAAACTAACTAAACTAACTAAACTAACTAAACTAACTAAACTAACTAAACTAACTAAACTAACTAAACTAACTAAACTAACTAAACTAACTAAACTAACTAAACTAACTAAACTAACTAAACTAACTAAACTAACTAAACTAACTAAACTAACTAAACTAACTAAACTAACTAAACTAACTAAACTAACTAAACTAACTAAACTAACTAAACTAACTAAACTAACTAAACTAACTAAACTAACTAAACTAACTAAACTAACTAAACTAACTAAACTAACTAAACTAACTAAACTAACTAAACTAACTAAACTAACTAAACTAACTAAACTAACTAAACTAACTAAACTAACTAAACTAACTAAACTAACTAAACTAACTAAACTAACTAAACTAACTAAACTAACTAAACTAACTAAACTAACTAAACTAACTAAACTAACTAAACTAACTAAACTAACTAAACTAACTAAACTAACTAAACTAACTAAACTAACTAAACTAACTAAACTAACTAAACTAACTAAACTAACTAAACTAACTAAACTAACTAAACTAACTAAACTAACTAAACTAACTAAGCTAACTAAACTAACTAAACTAACTAAACTAACTAAACTAACTAAACTAACTAAACTAACTAAACTAACTAAACTAACTAAACTAACTAAACTTACTAAACAAACTAAACTAACTAAACAAACTAAACTAACTAAACTAACTAAACGAACTAAACTAACTAAACTGAAAAAACGTCATTTTCTAAAAAAAGGAGAAAAAAATAATTTTCGGAACACCCTAAAATGGAAATGAGGCACTCTGGCACTCTAATGAAAAAAAAAATTAAAATATGGCTCGATAAAAGCTAAATACATGCTGCGATAATGAACAAAACTATGCTTTTATTTGTGCATTTGACGCTTTAACCCTTTACGGTCGTATTAAATTTGGGCATGGGTGTCGTACTGTCGGAATTATTTTTCCTTGAAAAAGCATGTATCACTGCTTTATGAAAGTTTATGAAAAATGAACATTTATATATACATATATAAATAATGCCGTGACTTAACTCGCGGTTTAAAAAAAACTTTTATTTAATTTCTAATTACCCTTTTTATTCGTTTATAACACTTTACATTCGGTTCATAAACCTTTATGCCCGTATTCAACTCGGCTACGCTCAAGACTGAATTCTATAATCGTATTACAAGGCTTAAATAGACTACATCTGCTGATCTCATTATTTCCGTCGGTGGTTCGAACCTGATCGAACCTTTGTTCGCGTCGTTCGATTGATTTCCGCGGCGTCGGCAAATGTTGGTTTACACGCGCGGTGTAACTTTGACGCCTCTGTCTGTTGCTATGGGTCTCGGCTGGGCTTTTGCTGACGTCTTGACTTCTGGGACGCCTTGGTCGGTCGGTTGTGGTGTAACGCCTCCCCCCTTAGATTCTCGTCCGTCCTCGGACGATCTTTCGAAAAGGACGAGACTCGGTAATGGTCCAAATTCTCCTTTTCCAATGGTTTGTTTAAGTTCCGTGGTGGTTCCAACATGGCTTCGAATTTCCAGAGTTGCTCTTTCCTTCGCTTTGAATCTTCTGTCGATGATATAAATGGTAAAAGAACAGATAATGATTAGCATGAGGAGGACTCCTCCTCCGATGGTTGTTGTCCTTTTTGAACGATGCAGGTCTAACTTTATGTCCTGCAGACTGTTAAGGTTTTCCAATTTGAGGTGGTTGATTTCATTATTCTCCTCTGTATAGTTTAATTGTATCAACTTATTTCCGTATATTGGGAGAAGGTATTCTTCACTATTTCCAAAAGTTACTTGGTTATTGAAGGTGATGTTCATCACTTTGATTGTACAGTTGTTTGTTTCGATGATTGTCGGGGTGTTGATCAGTCTGGAATTGTTGCATGAATCAGAGATCAATACATTTTTGTTTGTGTCAACAAGTATGACTCCTTTCTTAATTTCTTCGACACGGATGGGTTGTCTGACGGGTTTTATGATACATTTTGGTGTTTGGTGATTCAGAAGGTTATAGATGCAATCATCTTCGAGAAGGGTTGTAGCTTCGCAAATGTCGCAAAGTTCGCTTTGTCTGTAAATGATGTCTCCATGCTTTGCCACCAGTTTTACGTCTGTGCTGATTCGTGTACTGTTTATGTTGAGCGTCTGAATGTTGATCAGGTCGAACTCGTTGTCCCCGAGGATGGGTATTTTCACCAGTATTATAATTTCACCTTGGCTTACAATAACGCTTCCTGAGCTGTACTGGAATATTTGATCTAAATAGTCTAGCTTTAGCTTTTGAGCATTGAGTCTGTTGAAAATGTACTTCTTCTCTTCAAATGAAAATAAATTTCTGTTTAAAATGTTGAGTTTAGCAAACTCGATTTGTTCTTCAATATTTCCGAGAGTCTGAATTATAGAGTCAAGGTTTACAATCATGTTGATATATTCCAAATCTGCTCTGGTTACCAAAGAATTGTTCCTCTGTTCCACAATCTGTTTATTGATCTTTTTGAGTACGTCTGTTATGTTATTAATTTTGTTTTGTATTTTTTTCGTTAATGATTATTTGTCTTGATATAGATTTCGATAGTAAATTTTCCTGTTTCTCTAAAGTTCCCAAACTATGGTTTATAATTTCTAAATCGTCATTATCAGGGTTTCCTGCTATTAATTTTATTGCTGTTCCTAATGCGTTTACTAATGCTCTTTTACTTCTGTGGGAATACAAGCTCATCAATTTACCTTTTGAGTTTTGTATTTTGAAATCTAAAGTACTTCTTAAGTGGTCTATAACTTTAATATTTCCTGCGATTTTTTCAATGTAATTGATATTATGTTCGATAGAGTGGATATTAATCTTTTGGATAATTCTCTCGAATCCTATCCTAATCCTGACTTGTTTTAATTTTATGGCAATTATACCATTGTTGTGAGATAGATCTTTAAGTTTTGTGCAATTTATTATGACGATGCATGAAAATCTGCAACGAGAGTTAAATAATTGATTTATCGGTTATTTCTTTATTCTATTTTTGTGGATTTTAATATTATTGACGTCTTCAAATGTTAGTTCGTTGTTGTGTTTAATCGTTGTTATTTTAAACGGATCTTTGTCCTTTGTTAAACGTTGAGAGTTTTTTATGTATTTAATTTCGCCTGGTTGAAGATCTTCAGGTTTTTCGTTATTCATATTTTGTTGTTCGTATTTATCTTTTCGTCTATTTAGTTCGATTTTAACTGCAGATTGCAGGTTTTTAGATTTTTCAGATATTTCTTCCATATTCGTAGATCCAGAGTTATTAAAAATCAAATTTCGCGGTTGGGTTTTTATTACTGAGTGGAAACTATTATTGTAAATGTCGATGGCGATATTTACTTGCTCGTTTAATGTTAAATCTTTAAATTTTGCTTTGTTTGTGCGGAAGGTTTCAATTAAAGTGGAGTGGAAACGTTCCACGATACCATTTGAATTGGATCCACTTGCGAGGTGTATCTCTATATTGAGATCATTTAGGAATCCCATAAAGTCTATGGACCTGAAAGATGGCTCTTGGTCACTCACTATAGTTTGAGGTCTTCCAAAATTTCGAATGTGTTCGGTTATTGCGGTTTTGATATCGACTATTGTTCTTGTGCTTAATGGAATCGCGTTTGCAAATTTTGAAAATGAATCAACTATGGTGAGCCACTTTTGACCTTTTAGGAAGAAAATGTCAATGTGGACTCTGTCGAAAGGTTTCTGTCCAAATGTGCTTTTTCTAATTAGTTTGGGTGGATTTCTGTCATATTTGGCTTTTTTGCAAATATCACAGGAATCGACATAAATTTTGACCTTTCGATCGAGTTGCGGGAAAAAGTGTGTTTGTAGAATCTGGTTCCGGTTTTCTTTGATTCCTCTGTGTCCGTATTGGTGAATTCTTCTTATGATCTCGTCTTGCTCGACTTCCATTCTGATGTCCTCCAACATGGTCTCTGAAATAAATACTTTGTAAATAATATTTGAGGAAAAATGTTTTTTATACGTCTCCTGCACTAGTTGTGCTAATGAGATAGGTACTTTTATACAACTCAAACCCTTCGGATTCAGGGTCCGTTTCAACGTTTCAACTATGTCTTCTTCGGTGTATGTTCTTTTTACTATTGTGTGTCTGTGATATTTTGGAAAAATTTGTTCGTAGGCTGCAAGTTCTACATTTCCTATTTTGAATATGACTTGTGTCCGAAAAACGTTGATAGGTTTCTCAGTATACCGAATAAAGTAGTCATCACTCGTATCCGCTGAGTGTACTGTCGTTCCGTCACTTTCGTCGTCTGAAGGTTCGTTTCCTCGCTCAGAAGGTTCAACATTTAGGGAAAGCGATGATTGCGAGTGTGCGTTCAGGTGTTTTTCTATGTTTACGCGCGACAGCGCGTCGGCGACAACGTTTTGTTTTCCCGGTTTGTAGATTAGTTCGTAATCGAATTCCTCTAAAGCCAGCTTTCCTCTAATTATTCTGTGGTTAGCGTTCGTGAAAGAAAATGTTAGTGGTTGGTGGTCGGTGAACATTTTAAACTTTCTACCATAGAGGTATGGTCTGAAATGTTTCACTGCCCATACTATCGCGAGAAACTCCTTTTCGGTAGTGGAATATCGTTCTTCCGTTTTATTCAAAGTACGTGAGGCGTATGCGATGGGTCGGTCGTTACCTGCTGGCCCTTGTGACAACACTGCACCAATAGCGTGGTCACT
The DNA here is from genome assembly GCF_029784135.1 of Toxorhynchites rutilus septentrionalis. Lineage (NCBI taxonomy): Eukaryota > Metazoa > Arthropoda > Insecta > Diptera > Culicidae > Toxorhynchites > Toxorhynchites rutilus. Next base: position 12,205 of record NW_026600053.1, read on the forward strand.
CGCATCCGTTGTTAGTGAAAATTCTTTGCTAAAATCAGGGTAAATTAATACCGGGTCGATCGTCAGGAGTTGCTTACACTTTTCGAAGCATGTTACTACTTCTGGTGTAATTTCGAATTCAATATCCTTTCGGAGAAGTGCTGTTAACGGCTTTACAATTTTTGCGAAATCCTTAATAAATCGCCTGTAGTAGCCAAGCATTCCTAGGAATTGTCTCACTTCTTTTTCGCTTTTAGGTATTGGCCATTGCCTTATTGCATCAATTTTGTCGCTGTTTGGTCGTACTCCCTCTTCAGAGACTGTATGACCTAAAAATTGCGTTTCTTTCCTAAAGAACTCGCATTTGTCCAGCTGAATTTTTAGTCTTGCTTCTTTCAATTTTGCGAAGACTTGCGACAAATTTTTCAAGTGCTCTTGAAGCGAGCTGGAGAAGATGATGATATCGTCCATATAGACGAAACAACATACTCCTACTAAATCTCTCAGAATGCAATCCATGACTCTTTGAAAAGTCGCTGGGGCATTCTTCAAGCCAAATGGCATACGAGTAAACTCATATTTGCCACCGTTTACGGAAAAAGCAGTTTTTTCTGTATCTTCCTCCGCTAATTGAATTTGGTGGAAGCCAGAAACTAAATCGATTGTTGAAAAATATTTCGCCTTTCCTAATTTATCCAGAATATCCGTAATTTCTGGTATAGGGTATTTGTCATTAATTGTTTTCTCGTTTAGTTTTCGGTAATCGATCACTAAACGGAATTTTTTTCGTCCAGATGCATCGGACTTTTTAGGAACCACCCACACAGGTGACGTGTAAGGCGAGATTGACTCTTTTATGATTCCGTCTTTCAGCATCTTTTTAACTTGCTCCTGCACCTCGCTTTCGTACACGTAGGGGTACTTATACGATTTGGAGTGTATCGGAATACTGTCCACGGTGCGTATTTTATGTTTAATTTTATGGGTGAATGATAACTTATCACTTTCCACATATAAAACGTCGTTGTATTTCCTGATCAATTTCCTGAGGGTATATTTCTCCTCCTCATTCATATGATCGTCTCTTATGGTGTAATTTTCAGAGTCAACCTTTTTCGGTAGCTCTGTCAGCTCGAATGGGTCAACCTCTGTATCCAAGTCATTGCAAAGCTTGATCTCGTTCGAATTGATTTCCATCGATTTTTTTGTATAATTTTGCACTGCTACAAAGGCTGTGTTATTAGCACTTCTGTAGAGGCCTGGCAAGATAGAAAATTTTCCGTGAGGCTTTTCTTCCTCTATAAGAAAATCTCCATTTTTCTTGGTTTTCAATTTTATGAACTGATATTCTTGTTCATTTAAATTGATTTTATGTTTCTCGGGAAATCTCTTTTTCATTGCGAAAGTTTTTCTCCCGATCTTCAATGTATTTTTACTGACGTCGATTTTAGCATTTAAATTTCTCAATGACTCGTATCCGATGAGTCCATCGAAAAATTTATGAAATTTGAAAATGAAAAATTTCAGTTTTTTATTTATAAGAAATGGGTCGAAGGAAGCGGATTTATCGATTGTAAAGGTTCCCTTAATGTTGGTTACTTTTGAAATCGGTTCTGTTTTGCAGTTTTCTATGTTTACATGCTCGGGTGATATGTAATTTTTGTTCGCTCCTGTGTCGATCAAAAATTTCATCTCGCCTTTGGATGTTGCAATGGTGATGTAGGGAATAAAGTTATTATCGTTCATTATTTTTCTTTTTGTAGCGCCTCGGCCACGTGAAAATTTAGTTCATCGTTGACGAAATAATCGTCATCTTCCGAATCGAGGACGGATTCGTCCAGCTGTTCCGAAGTGTCAGGTTCTGTTTGATGATTTTTGCTGTGTTCTGCTGTTTCGTGGCTGTTAACCTCTGCCCGCGATTTCGCTGTCCTCATCGAGACATCGTCATCTGGCGGTGGAGCTCTAGCTTTGAATTTCGCAGACCCGTATGGTTTTTGATTATGCAAGTTATTGTTAGAATTTGAGGTGGATGGCTTCGCGTTAAAGTGATTGCCATTACTATTGGGGTTGGGAGACGGTTTCGAATTATGTGAACCGTTACTATTGTTGGATCTGATATTTTTATTTGTGTCAGATGGTTTTTGGTTTAACTTCTGCCTATATGCAGCGTTGGCATATTGTATGGTGATTGCATACGCTTCCTCCAGACTTTTAGGTCTGTAGCTTCGCACGTGCATAGACAATTCCTCTGTGAGCCCATCTATGAATCTAGTGA
>NW_026600054.1:0-14444 GCF_029784135.1 Toxorhynchites rutilus septentrionalis
ACTGATTTCCTTGATTTGGATAAAATGCTATAAAAAAGAATTTGATGAATTGTTATAGATGGATCCTTGAAGCGAAAATACTTCCCTTTTTTGAAAGAGTCGGTATTATTCTTGATTACAGAAATTTGTTGTCTGTTTTACGGTTAACTATTCACGTCTATGCTTCCCGTGAGTCCCTGATTTTGTTGATTTGAATGCAGCGCTGTGAAAAATACACGATCGTATATTTGTCATTGATATCAAATTTCACGAAGCAAACAACATTAAAGTTCCAAATTTAAATTTTATTTGCTAGAATTAATCGTGTCACTCACCTTACTTTTAATATAAAAATGCCCCCGACTTTCATATATTTGTAATGCCGATTTCCCCCGGGCACCTTGGTTTTGATGTTTCTGTTAGGGAACACATTTCGGTAGGAACAAAAGCACTTTCATGTATTTGCAATGTCGATTTCCCCCAAGCGGCTTGATTTTGATGTCTCTGGTAGGGAATACATTTTGGTGGGAGCCTATTTTTATGTATTTGCAATGCCGAATTCCCCCAAGCAGCTTGGTTTTGATGTCTCTGTTAGGGACCCGCCACATGTGTCGTCAATTTCGACCAATCAGAATCTGATTTTCCAGATCCAGCTATCAGAAGTGGGTATTTCCGTTAGGATAGGAGTTGAGATTTATCAATTGGTCGATAGTTAGATTCATAACATATATTATTTTCTTCAATATAAAAAATTGTTATGGGGTGCCGAAATCGATTGACGCCAAAATTTCATCAATCCATCATGAAATGACTGAGCAATAAGCGTTTGAAATTGGACAATTTCCACGATTTGCTCGTGTACGCTCCCGTCATCGAATGAGCGTCCCCAGCCCGAAAGGGGTATGGAAAATCCCCTGACCAACACAACCTGCCATCAGCTTAGGACACAATAGAGCCTACAAAACAATACCTCTTGTGCTCGGCGTGGTCAAGCCAAATCGCGTCCGATTTATACCTTTGTATTTAATTTCAATACCGTCAAATAAAATGTTCAGTATTCCTCCAACCTTCACAGTGTACACATCATACTAAAATCTTTGGAGGTTTTCCTTGTTCCCCTGATTTTTATCATCATTCCTCCAGGTCCTTTCGAATCCACTGGCGGAACTGACCCATAGTATTCCCCTATGGACACCGATTGGATCTCAGCAGAAGCCAGATCGGCTTCAAGGGAATCCCCATACAGTCCACTCAACACCAGCTGCAGCAGTCACTCGACAAAGGGAGTCAAGTCAAGTGCGTAATTAAATCCGCACCTCATCGGTGTAAGAGCGTCCTTCGCGGCTAAAACAGCGTAAGGGAGCGTACACGCGGCTCAGACAGCGAACAATAGATACGTTTCTATTGTGAATAAAAACAAAGGAGCACCTTTGTGGTTTCCAACAACGAACTGGGTAGCGACAATATGTCCATCAAGCATTCTCCGGTGAAAAAGGTCAACCGACCATCACTGGAAACATCACTCCAAGATGAAGACTCGTTCGCAGGATTTTCTACCCAGGAAATCGGATCTAACACCAAGGCAAAGAAAGGTTATCTTTCGCTTCTTCGTCAGCGTGAGCAGGTGAACCAAAAATTGGTCCGTGTGCAGTATTCCCTATTGGCTGCACAGGGCCAAGTTAGTTTAGCCCAGTTAAAGACATACATGAAGAACATCGACGCAGCCTACTCCGAATTCAGCGACTTCCATAGCAGAGTAATGGCGTCGATTGACGAGGAGTATGTTCCAGCTCAGGAAGAAATCTATACCAACTTCGAAGAACGTTTCAACGAGGTTTCGACGACCATCGAAGAAATGATGATGGCCTACTCTACTGATCGTACCACTCAGGGTGTTGTACAACAAAGAGTCCCACTTCCACCACAGATAATCGTCCAGCAACAAGCGCTGCGAGCCCCCTTGCCAACGTTCGACGGCCAGTATCGAAATTGGCCCAAGTTTAAGGCGATGTTTCTGGACCTGATGGACGCTTCTCGTGACTCCGACGCAGTGAAGCTGTACCATCTGGAGAAGTGCTTGATCGGTGATGCGAAGAATGTAATAGACGCTGCTACCATCCGAGACGGCAACTACGAACATGCGTGGCGTCAAAGAGAGATACGACAACAAGCGGCTGATCGTTGACACCCATATCCAAGGCATCAAGAATCTTCCGAAAATGAAGAAGAAATCATCAAAGGAACTGCGACCTCTGCTCGACGAATGTACGCGCCATGTCGACGGTTTGCGGTTCATGGAGCAGAAGCTAACCGGAGTATCAGAACTATTCGTGGTCAACATCCTGACTGCAGCCTTGGATCGTGAAAGTCGTGGAATCTGGGAGAAGAGTTTAAACAAACGAGAACTCCCGAAATATCAAGACACCATCGATTTCCTTCAAGACTGGTACCTGGTATTGGAGAGGTGCGAGGAAGCCTCATCAATTTCAACTTCGAATACGGTGAAACTCTATGGATGCCTCTGACTCCCTCGTCACAGTCGAGCCATTGATGTCAGCGACACCCAGTCGTCCCGGTCCTGTGCTCGAGTGCGGGGCAGCTGGCATCCAACCCATAAATGCAGGCAAGTACACCTTCATTCCGAACAATGCGCTGCCTGAAATGCGAAACACTTCTAGCTCATCGCCATCTTCGGGCCACCAGCGTCCGACAAACGCATCGACACAGCGGAACGATCCTGTAGCTCATCATCCTGTGCTTCCGGTTACTGACTGTGGTGATTGTGATAGTCTCTCGCCAAAGCAACACTTTCTCTCCATTTACTACCAAAATGTCAGAGGCCTTCGCACTAAAACTTCACGCTTACAGCTAGGATTGTCGAGCAGTCATTATGATGTTGCCATTCTTACTGAAACATGGCTCCGGTCCGATATATGCGACGCTGAATTATCATCCGATTATTCACTTTTTCGTTGTGACCGTAGTGAAGCAACCAGTAGCCTCACAAGAGGTGGCGGAGTGCTTGTCGCAGTGAAAGCCACACTGCACTGTACCGAGGTTTCGATACCTCATTGTAGTACGCTTGAGCAAATGGTAGTTTGTGTGAAACTATCCAACCGATATTTGTACCTCCTCGGCATTTACTTTCGACCAAACTCTGAGACGGCGTTGTATTCCAACCACACTTTCGCTGTTCAGTCCTTGACGGACCGATCTTCGGCTAACGATATCGTTTTATTGCTCGGCGATTATAATCTTCCGCATCTGCAATGGGGTTTTGATGAGGATGTCAACGGATACTTGCCTGTGAATGCTTCTAGCGATCCAGAACTCGTGCTAACTGAATCCATCTCATCCTATGGCCTCGTACAAATCAACTCTATTCCAAACATCAATGGCAGACTACTTGATTTGGTTTTTACAAACGCTCCCGATAATTTTGAAGGCCAGCCGCCGATATCACCACTTCTACCCGTTGATCCGCACCACCCACCATTCGAACTACAAATAGACATGCAGAGCTGTGTGCATATTTCAGCCACAACTGATTCCTTTGACCTGGATTTTAGACGATGTGATTTCAACTCTTTAAATAGCGTATTTTCATTGGTCGAATGGGAGGTACTTCTTCAAGATCGTACAGTTGATTCCGCCACCCATATGTTTTATGATACCCTGTTTGAGATCATACATTCGAAAGTACCCCGACGCCACCGTTCTATTAATAGGAACACCAGGAAGCCTTGGTGGACTGCAGAGTTGCGAAGGCTGCGAAACAAACTGCGTAAAGCACGCAAACGATTCTTCATCGATAAATCAAACGAAAACCGTGAATCTCTTCGCATCGTGGAAACATGCTATAAGGATCTTGTAGAGAACAGCTACAGGGCCTATCAGCAGAGACTTCAATCTGATATGAAACGGAACCCTACGGCGTTCTGGAAATTCGTTAGAGAGCAAAGAGCGAGTAATCGAGTACCACAAGTTGTCGAATACGGTAACACAACAGCAAACCTACCTGATGAAGTTGCTGATCTTTTTCGACGATTCTTCCAAAGCGTGTTCAAGACTGAGCTGCCTCAACCAGGATCTGGATGTTTTCGCAACCTACCGTCGCATCATATCCACCTACCTTTCTTCAATTTTACCCACGAGGAAGTTTTAAGATCATTGCAAAAACTAGACGCGACGAAAGGAACTGGAGTGGACGACTTAGCACCTATCCTGTTGAAGAACTGCGCTTCATCATTGGCCTTTCCTCTGACAATACTCTTTAACAAGTCGCTCGAGGAAAGAACATTCCCTAGCCTATGGAAAACTGCGAAGATGATTCCTATCTACAAATCAGGCAGCTTGCGGCGCGTTGAAAATTACCGTGGAATATCCATCCTTTGTTGCCTAGGGAAGCTACTCGAATCACTGATCCACACAGTGCTACTGTCTGCAGCGAAATCGATGATATCTGAGTTCCAGCATGGATTTGTACCCCATCGTTCCACAACGTCCAATTTATTATGCTACACCAACGTGCTCTTTCGTGAAGTTGAACACAGAAATCAAGTGGACTCTGTTTATATTGATTTCTCGAAAGCTTTCGATACTGTTCCGCATATTCTTACAGTGAGAAAAATGAAGCACATGGGTTTTCCTGATTGGATATCCGATTGGTTGATGTCTTACCTGACCGGTAGGAAAGCTTTTGTTGAGGTGAACTCAGCACGATCCACAACATTCGATATAGCGTCCGGAGTCCCCCAAGGAAGTGTACTAGGGCCATTGATATTTGTAATCTTCATTAATGACTTGTGCCTACGAATATCTTCTGGAAAACTATTGTTTGCCGACGACCTTAAAATTTTCCGAGTCATCAAATCAGCTGCGGACTGCTGCAGCTTGCAGGCCGATATCGATTCTCTAGCGCAGTGGTGCAAAGACAACGGCATGCGTGTGAACACAAGTAAGTGCAAGGTGATCACCTTTAGTCGTTGCTACGAGCCGATAGACTACCGATACAAGATCGACACTCTTTTCTTGGATCGTGTACATTCTATCCGTGACTTGGGTGTTATCATGGACTCAAAGCTACGTTTCCACGATCACATCTCAGCTATCACCTCCAAAGCATTCTCTATCCTGGGATTTATACGTCGGAATGCGTCACAGTTCACCGACGTATATGCACTAAAAGCTTTGTACTGTAGTTTAGTGAGGAGCAACTTAGAGTACGCTGCACCGGTCTTGCTCCCCATACCACGTTTCCGAGATTGTACGTATCGAGCGTGTACAGAAATGTTTCATTCGATTTGCATTGCGACATCTCCCGTGGAATGATCCCGTCCATCTTCCCCATTATTCGGAACGTTGTCGTCTAATCGACTTGGAATTGCTCACGGCAAGGCGACTGAAGATGCAACGACTGATTGTATTCGACATCCTCAGTGAAAACATCGAGTGTGCCGATCTTCTTCTGCATATTCCAATAAACGTTCCTCAACGTCAGCTGCGTTTCTCCGCATTAATTGCTGTTCCCGGACATAGAACATGCTATGGCTACAATAATCCATTCAGTTCCTGCCTTCGAGCCTTCAACAATGTCTGCCAAATTTTTGATTTCAACATGACCAAAGATTATTTTAAAGCTAGGATTAAGAATATATCATAAGTATAACCAGTCTGTACGATACTCTCGAAGACGATGAATAAATAAATTGAATAAATAAATAAATTGAAACAGAAAGATTTTGCACTGTCGAAAGGTGCGTCACGAGCGTATCATGCTAGTACATCGCCAGCCAGCGTTACATGTGAGTTGTGCCCCGGACAGCATCTCAACTTCAAGTGCCCCGTGTTTCGCAACATGTCCGTTGCTCAGCGGCACGCCAAAATCAAAGAGGAGAAAGCGTGCTTCAATTGTCTTCGTAAGGGCCACCAAGTCAGTGCCTGTCCGGTCGAAAGAACCTGTGCTAAGTGCGCAGCCAAGCATCACACGTTGCTCCATCTCGAAAGGAATCAGCAGTTAACGACAGACACGATCAATCAACCCCGTCAACCAACGGAGATACAGGCTCCAATTCCGTGGCAATCTGTTCCGCCGGTTGGAGAATCTGTTAATGCTTCATGCTCCAGCGCCGTAAGGATCTCGGACACTGCAAGGAAGTCCGAGAATCAAATGATCCACCAGCCAAACAAGTTTACTATCTACCTCATCATGCGGTGCTGAAACCTTCGAGCACCACAACGAAAGTCAGAGTCGTGTTCGATAGCACAGCTAAATCATCGACAAACTCGCTCAACGACGTGTTGAAAGTAGGACCAACGGTACAAAGTGACCTGTTTTCAATCGTCCTACGTTTCCGGAAGTATCGGTACGCTTTCACCGCCGACGTCTGCAAAATGTACCGACAAATCCGGGTTGACGAGAGGCAAACCTGTTTCCAGCGAATATTTTGGCGCGACAAACCTACTGAATCCCTGAGGGTGTTAGAATTGACCACCGTCACATACGGGACGGCCTCAGCTGCTTACCTTGCAACCAGATCCCTGAGGCAACTCGCAGAAGACGAAGGGGATAATTATCCAACCGCCAGCAAGGTGGTACAGGATGACTTCTACATCGACGACGTGTTATCTGGTGCAGACACAATCCAGCTGCAATTTGATTTGCAAGAACTTCTCGCCAGGGGTGCCTTTCCACTGAGGAAATGGTGCTCAAACTCACCGGAAGTACTGCGGAACGTTCCGGAAGAAGATCGTGAGCTGATATTCGACGTAGATGATTCATCCACTAACGCATCGATCAAGACACTTGGTCTCCTGTGGGACCCAACACAAGATGATTTCCGGATCGCCGTTTCCAAATTAATTGGTGATAAGCCCATCACCAAGAGGTATGTCTTCAGTGAGATCGCAAAGATCGAGACACCCCCTCGGATTCGTGTCACCTGTGTTAGTGCTAGCTAAGGCGCTGGTGCAGCGCATTTGGTCGGCCAATTTGGAGTGGGATGATATTTTGGACCCAATTCTCTTCCAAGAGTGGGTTAGAATTCGTGACTCATTGACCGAGCTAAGCACGCTGCGCATTCCCAGGTGCGTAATATCACCCGATACCGTTCGCTGCGACATTCATGGCTTCGCAGATGCATCTGGCAAGGCCTATGGAGCTTGCCTCTATCTTGCTTGTACAACAGCTGATGAAGAAGACGCACCACGCTAGATATGGGGTACATACTAGGGGGCGTTGCTGATTAATGGTCAGCTGCATCCCAATAGGAAGTATCCCGTGTCGGGCACACGTATAGAGCATTGGAGACAGCAACATCCCAATTACGAGAACACTTGTAATACTAACCTCGAGCCGACCGCGAGTAATCGGTTAAATATTACTAACATTGATAATAAGAAAAATTGTCAAAATATTGAACTCCGGCCCCGTCAGGCTAACGCCATATGAGTCTTGATAAAAATATATATATTGGAAAAAAAACAGCTGATGGAAAAAAATCTGCTCGTTTGCTGTGTAGCAAGTCTAAAATTGCACCGCTCACCGAGATGTCCATCCCAAGGAAGGAGTTGTGCGCTGCTTTCCTATTAGCTCGACTGTTATCCAAGGTGCTCGCAGCTATAAAATCAACTGTCGACAGTGTTAAGCTCTATTCAGACAGTCAAATCGTGCTAGCCTGGTTGAAGAAGCCACAACAACAATTGGAGGTGTTCCAAAGAAACCGTGTGGTGGAAATGGACCGTCTAACGAAGAGTGAGCAGTGGAGATACGTCCACACCAGTGAAAATCCAGCCGACATCATTTCGAGGGGTCTTTTTCCTGCGGCCCTCAACAGAAATCGGTTATGGTGGGAGGGTCCCTCCTTCCTGACAAGTGAAGATCCCAAAATCGACTTCTCCGCTCATTTTAATTCCGGATGAAGAGCTTCCGGAAGTCATGGGCGATATCATCGCCGTACCCCGTCGCTGCAAGTTTTCTACCGATTTTCGAAAGGTCAAGTGACTTTCGGAGGCTACAAAGGGTAATTGCATTCGTATTAAGATACGTCAGCAACTTACGTCATCCGTCCCTGAAATGAGAAGTTCGTTAGAATGCATCATCAGGTTAGTTCAATCAATCGAATATCCTGAAGAAATTAGCTGTATTTCCAGGGGAGAAGTTCCCAAAAAACTGGCCAGCCTTAGTCCGTTTATGGATGACAAAGGCCTACTCAGAGTCGGAGGTCGCCTCCAAAATTCAAACCTGCGATACTAAGATACTAAGCACCAACTGCTTCTACCTCATGGACATCCTGTCGTCGAAGCGCTGGTACGTGCAATACACGTAGAACATCTTCACGTAGGGCCATCTGGACTTCTAGCCATCCTACGGGAGATGTTCTGGATAACGAGGGCGAAGTCAACAGTTAGGAAGGTTTGCCGAAGATGCATAAGCTGCTTCAAGGTCAACCCGAAGGAATCCCATCAGCTAATGGGAAATTTACCACAGAACCGTGTGGTGCCTGCGTTTCCCTTCGAGAACACCGGTGTAGATTACGCTGGTCCTATCACCATCAAGGAAGGGCGATACAAGCCGAAGCATGTAAAGGGGTACATCGCCGTCTTCCTGTGCTTAGCAACGAAGGAAATCCATCTCGAGTTGGTGTCGGACCTGAGCACCGAAGCGTTTTTGGCTGCCTTGGATCGATTCGTCAACCGTAGAGGTCTGGTGAAACGAATACTCTCAGACCATGCAACTAATTTCACTGGAGCCTCTAAGGAATTGCATCACCTTTATCAGCTTCTGAAGGACGAAACTACACAAGCCAAGATTGTGGAGTTCCTATTATCCAAGGAGATCGAATGGCTTTTCTATCCCCCAATTTTGGTGGCTTGTGGGAGGCCGGGGTGAAGAGGGTGAAAACACACCTCAAGAGGGTCCTCCAGTCAGCCATCCTCACCTTTGAAGAGTTCTACACCGTCTTAACACACATCGAGGCAGTTCTTAATTCGCGCCCGTTGTATGCTCTGTCGGAGGATCCTAACGATCCTTTGCCCATCACCCCAGCGCATCTCATGTTACTAAGACCGCTGGAACCAGTGCCGAAGCCGACACATTTGGATGTGCCAGTACACCGTCTGTCACGGTGGCAATACCTCAATTTTTTGCGCGACCATTTCTGGAAGAGATGGTCTAAGGAGTATTTGTCTACGCTCCAAGCTAGAAGCAAGTGGACAAGAACGCAACCAAACCTACAACCAGATATGATCGTCGTAATCGTCGAAGACAATTCTCCAGCTCAATCGTGGAACCTAGGAAGGATTATCAAGACGTATCCGGGAAGGATTCCGACCGTGGACAACGACGAGCTGCTATCCGCCCGGGGAGAATGTACGCTCCCGTCATCGAATGAGCGTCCCCAGCCCGAAAGGGGTATGGAAAATCCCCTGACCAACACAACCTGCCATCAGCTTAGGACACAATAGAGCCTACAAAACAATACCTCTTGTGCTCGGCTTGGTCAAGCCAAATCGCGTCCGATTTATACCTTTGTATTTAATTTCAATACCGTCAAATAAAATGTTCAGTATTCCTCCAACCTTCACAGTGTACACCTCGTGCTAAAATCTTTGGAGGTTTTCCTTGTTGCCCTGATTTTTATCATCATTCCTCCAGGTCCTTTCGAATCCACTGGCGGAACTGACCCACAGTATTCCCCTTTGGACACCGATTGGATCTCAGCAGAAGCCAGATCGGCTTCAAGGGAATCCCCATACAGTCCACTCAACACCAGCTGCAGCAGTCACTCGACAAAAGGAGTCAAGCCGTCGACCTTCAGTGGTGACTGTACAGCTCGATTTTCGATTTTCAATTTGTACCCCAATATGTTCCAGAAAGACGTAATCCTACGTCAAAAAGGAAAACCGATGAATTGTTGTGAGTGGAATTGCTCGGTTTGGTAGAATATCAATTAGCCAAATAAAAAAGACGGGTGGGTAATGTCGGGGACATAACCGGAGTGACGTAGGACTATACAAAGGGGACAGATTTTGTTAAATATATATTTTAAATATATTGTTTTATTTTCTTCTCCTACGTGAATACCTACCTATCTACCTGAAAAATGGATTAGTTTACTTTTTACTCTTTATGAATATGTTGATGGTTCTGAAAAGAACCTTTGGTGTTGTGTTTTTGTTATCACTCGATATTCCCATCTTGTTCGGTTAAACCTTCCTGTTTAGCTATTGCGTTTGCCACTCGCCACAGCTTTCACAGTTGGAAAATTTCTTCCCATCCAGCTTGTGACATGTTGTTCAGTAAATTACATTTAATGCGACGTGCCGGAGAAACACTTTGCCACTCACTGAAACTAATTGTTGCCTTGATGAGCGCCGAACCGAAGCTGCTCTGTTCTTGATGCGGGTTTTCTGATTGTCGTGAGCAGCTTTGCAAGCTAACTCGAGCACTCCGACAGCCGAAACTCTATAATCGCTGTTAGGTTTACTGGTGCTCCGGCACCAATCCGTTCGGCCTAGTTACCCTTGCGGAGCAATCAGTGAATGCGACCAACAGTGAACTGGAGACCTGCACGGTTCGAGTGAGACTTTGCCTTTCCCTTAACTTGTCCTCCTTTGTTACGTCCACGATGCCGATGCCGTACAACCACACGGGTTTACGGTTTGAAAGAAAATAAGATATTTTTTTGGGGTCCGCGTGTTTTATACTCTAGCGGTACACACTCACAGGATAGAGAGAAATCGGCAGACTCAGCCAGAGGGGCGAGTCCAACGAGACGAACGAATGAGCGTTAAAAGGGAGCGATGGCAAAAAAATACATTCATTACGATTTGTTCGCTCGTTGGATTCACATGCAGGCTAAAAAGGGTCCTTTTCAGGATCACAAAATTATCTTCAATCTAAAGAGTTTATTGTTTTGTTGTCACTCGATATCCCCATCTTGTTCGGCTAAACCTTTCTGTTTAGCGATTGCATTTGCCACTCGCCTCAGCTTTCACAGTTGGAAAATTTCTTCCCATCCAGCTTGTGACATATTTTACAGTAAATTACATTCAATGCAACGTACCGAAGCGCCACTCAGTGTCGCATTGGAGGCGATTTTAACCTGTAATTGAACATTTGCGATGACAGTGGTACAGTGTCGACTTTCAATGTGCGGTCATAATTTGGATCTCTATGTTTACAAAAATGTCCAACTAAATAAGTCGCATTATATGTCCGTCCAATTAGCTAAATGTCGAACTAATTGTAAATTACTGTACTTTCAATCTGGAAACAATTTAAGAGTTGGTGAAAATTGAATAATCTTGAAAGTCCCCAACTATCAATAAGCTCAGAACTACTGCCAAATTCACATACTCATCAGATCCTGGCAAACAAATTATGAAAACATCAATTTGTGTTTTATTATTATTTTGGATAATGTTTTAGAACGCATTGAACTTTATTTCCTAAACTCTTTTTTGGAAGGTTTAATGGCCCTGAAAAGCGCCTTGTTTTATGGAATGGTTCCAATTTAGAAAACTTAGTACTCGTGGTTTTGAAAAAAAACCATTTCGAACGCCCTCGATGCCGCCTTGTTCTGGATTTGCCACCAAAGCAGATTGTAAAAAGAACAAACTTTTTTCTTCTGCTACCTGCTGCCGTTTTGCGATTGCGTTTGCCACTCGCCACTCGCTGCAACTGCCTGTTGTTGTCTTGATGTGTTCTGTTCTGAATGCGGTTTTTCTTATCGTCGCGAGCAGCTTTACCAGCCAACTCGATCACTTCGGCAGCCGAAGCTCTATAACGGCGGCTAGGTGGACTGGTGCACTGGTACTAACGCGCTCGGCCTAGCTACCCTTGCGGGGAACTCCATATCAACACGGTTCGAGCGGGATTTTGCCTTTACCTTCACTTTTTCTCCTTTACCATGTCCAGACATGGGTGCTTGGGTTGGTTTGTTGATGTGTTGTGATGCTAACCGATGTGGTGTACGGTTTGAATGAGAATGATCGTTACGGCAGCGGAGCGGGGATTTTTAAGCTGACTGGCTGGCTCGAGAATTACGCATGTGTGAGACTGCGACCAATGTTTCGTTCATTTTTTTCTTTTTCCTTTCCAATCGTGCTTCATTCTATTTCGCTGTTGCTCTGGTTGCCCGTTTTGGTCGGTACGATTTGAGGAGCACAAAATGGACCAATCAAAAATGGGCACATAGTGAATTTTGAGAATGCTTGATATTTCACAATTATTCAATTATTTATCTCAAGAAAAATGAAATGTTATTCGTTATGATAGATGCGTAGATATATTTCCTATCAATTGATGCAAAAACCTTTGCGATCTATTGAGAAATGCTCGAGTTATAAGCGTTCCAAATCTTGCATTTTTTCCTACTTGTTCAGTGCCTAGATTTCCATTTCACCCCCTATATCTTCCGGTTAGACGTAGTCCTACGTCAAAAAAACTTTTATTTGGCAGACTGTTCAAAAGCGCTTCTAATACATCCTAAGACTAATACGTTGAGCTGGTTTCATCGCACCGACAGTGGGCTTTTTGTTTAGAGAGTGTCAACTGGAAGCGACAGCAACAAAAATGGAAAATTATTTTTATAAAAGTCCCCTATTGATCCGCAGGGACCAACGCGAGCCAAACGAAAAGATCATCTTTGGTCGTCTAGCTCGGTCAGGGCTTAACGTTTTAAATAAGCCGGAGAAACTATCGTATACTCGAGAGGAAGAGGGAGGGTTGTTTGATGAAGTATCGTGAATGAAGCGCTGGGCGGTCTTACGGAAGTTGGTCGGAACCTCAACCATGGTCGATGAAAAGATGTATGTCGGCGTGTTTTTTTACATTTTCGTGGCTTTGGTGGTCGACTGTCTCTCCATTTTGGCCATTCACCCAAAAGTTTTTAACGGTCGCAGCTGGGGAGTGTTGAGAAGGTTGGCGGTCTTCGCGATAATGTTTATCTCCAGCCGATCCATCCTCCAGTGATCTTTTGGCATAATGGGCTGAAGACCATAAAGACCACGTGATCTTCGCAACTTCCGGCAATCACTTCGTACTATATATCTCCCCGTTCACAATATGATTAGGAAGAAGAGCGGCTTGGACATTCGCTTCACATCTGTCAGAGAAGGACCTTCTTCGAGAACTCGGTGTGAATGATATATTCGAAGTCATCGCTTACCTGGGGAACGTAAAGTACCCGATCCCCTGCCATTCGTTAAATTCTAGCATCAAGTACGTCTCGTCTTTTATTATAAGCACGGAAAGAAGTTTTTCACCAGTGAAAAAGAAGTTTTTCACTTCTTTGGCCGGAAAGAGAATTTTCACCAGCACCTCAAGCTACTCCTTCTGGGTGATTGTTTGCTGCTCAGATACGGCCGGTCTCATCTGACGTTTCCACATAAAAATGTCCAGTTTGACCAGATTCTCCTTCACCGTTTGGCCGGTTGCTTCGATGTCCCGGCTTGAGGAGCAGCAGGGATATGATGTTGTAAATACCAGATCGGCTATATCTGGCGGACACAAAGTGCCTCAGGATGTCCAACTCCGTCGCTGTGGGGTGGAGCTTGCAGTATGAAAAAATCATCAAGTTGCTTGACAGTGCGGCTGCTGCGAATCAACAGCCTTGAATAAGTTTTGTTTTAGGCTTAATAAACGAAAGATTTAAGAAAAAAAGACGGGTGGGTAATGTCAGGGACATAACCGGAGTGACGTAGGACTATACAAAGGGGACAGCTTTTGTTAAATATATATTTTAAATATATTGTTTTATTTTCTTCTCCTACGTGAATACCTACCTATCTACCTGAAAAATGGATTAGTTCACTGTTTACTCTTTATGAATATGTTGATGGTTCTGAAAAGAACCTTTGGTGTTGTGTTTTTGTTATCACTCGATATTCCCATCTTGTTCGGTTAAACCTTCCTGTTTACCTATTGCGTTTGCCACTCGCCACAGCTTTCACAGTTGGAAAATTTCTTCCCATCCAGCTTGTGACATGTTGTTCAGTAAATTACATTTAATGCGACGTGCCGGAGAAACACTTTGCCACTCACTGAAACTAATTGTTACCTTGATGAGCGCCGAACCGAAGCTGCTCTGTTCTTGATGCGGGTTTTCTGATTGTCGTGAGCAGCTTTGCAAGCCAACTCGAGCACTCCGACGGCCGAAACTCTATAATCGCTGTTAGGTATACTGGTGCTCCGGCACCAATCCGTTCGGCCTAGTTACCCTTGCGGAGCAATCAGTGAATGCGACCAACAGGAAACTGGAGACCTGCACGGTTCGAGTGAGACTTTGCCTTTCCCTTAACTTGTCCTCCTTTGTTACGTCCACGATGCCGATGCCGTACAACCACACGGGTTTACGGTTTGAAAGAAAATAAGATATTTTTTTGGGGTCCGCGTGTTTTATACTCTAGCGGTACACACTCACAGGATAGAGACAAATCGGCAGATTCAGCCAGAGGGGCGA
>NW_026600055.1:0-14427 GCF_029784135.1 Toxorhynchites rutilus septentrionalis
ACTCTCTTTTTCTCTTCCTCTCTCTCTCTTTCTCTTCCTCTCTCTTTCTTTTTCTCTCTCTTTCTCTCTCTTCTGTCTTTTCTGCCTTTTCTCTTGTTCTCTTTTTTTCTTCCTCTCTCTCTCTCTCTCTCTCTCTTTCTGTCTTTTCTCTTGTTCTCTTTTTCTCCCTTTCTCTTTTTCTCTTTCTCTTCCTCTCTCTCTATTTCTCTCTCTCTTCTCTTTTTCTCTCCCTCTTACTCTCTTTGGTCTACTAGCCTGGCTTTCGATGTCGATGTTAAATAAAGCAGTCGATTCAACGGCACTACGAACATTCCTTCACAATTCATCCATAACTTTGCTCGAACGCTCATAACTCGCTCATATTCACTCTATTTCTACGCATCTATCACCATTTTTTTTTTATTGAAACAAACAATTGTGATTATTTGAAAAATGTGAAAAGGCGCAAAATAATGAAATTTCGTGATTTCAGATGTTAGGAAAAAAAGAAGTGTTCGGGGTTTTCTGTTATTCTTTAGGTATATTTGAAGATGCATTTCCCATGTTTTGAGTGCACGAATAATGATGACAGCTGGATGCGCAGATAATGTCTGAAAATCGATGGTGCTGGTGGTATCGGTTCTGAAGCAACGGGGTGTCGCAGAACGAACTCCAATGAATATTTTGAAGCTTTAGTACAATACCTAAAGCGTTACATAGGGGTTTCTGAAAATTCAAAAAATTATAATCTTTTTTAAATACCATCAGCTGAAAAATCAGTCGAGTAGATCCCGAGATATCGATACCATCAGCTGAAATAAAAACATGGTTTCGAGAAAAACGCATTAAAAAATTCGTACAGCATTACTATATCCCTTGAGGTGACCTCTTATTTTTGGCTGTAAAATTTCAATTAGATCAAATATCGAAAAATCCTTTTAGGACAACATTTCTGAGGGCATAGCTTTCCAAAAATGCAAAAAAAAAACGTTTTTTTCGGCTTTTCTGACCGGGGTCCCCGTTTAGTTAATTATTAAATTCGCCTTCGCACCCAGTCCCGGGGTTTAAATGTATTTTCATTTGGGGTTTCAATTTTAGTCTTGCTCTAGCCGGTGAGCAGCCAACAGCATTTGTTAAAGCTAAAGCCGAGAATACACTGAACGGCAATCCGCAGCAGAATGTTGGATGTCGACATTTTTCAACGCGTCCGTTCCGTTCTTTGTTTTAAAGAGGCTTTAAACTTTCCAGTTTCCAGTGTCCAGTGTTTGTTACTCGTTCACGTTTTGTGGAATTAGTATATTTTGTTGTCAGGAAAATTGATGAAAATCATTATTTAATGCTTCCCATCGTCCACGTTCCAGTGATATATTCGATCTGAACGACATTTGGGCGATGTATGTGCCATGTGCTTCGGGAGAATAATATTCGCGTAAATGTTTTAATCGAGGGATGATTTTTGGACGGTTCAATGTCGTAAAATTTCTCAATGTCTCTCGTATCTACGGATAAACCAGCAACGATTTAGGCTCTGGAAGGCAATATTACACGGGTTATTGGTGAATCAGCTGAACTGAGACACTAATTTATCGGTTCAAGTGAAAATATTTTTATATATTAGTTTTTGTGTTTCAGAAATATGTTACAATAAGGTTATTCACGTGGCTCCCTGTTGGGTGTGAACCATTGCGTCCATTATTTTGAACTATTTTGGTACGACCCATTTTTTCTAATACGCTTCAAGATTATCGTCTGCTCATGATCAAGGAGTAGACTGAAGGCTATAGCGAGATAGGTGCCAATCAGGAATAATCTGTCTCTCATGTAGCTTAAGTAACTGTGTAATCTTTTAATTATATTGAATAGACAAGAGTACCTTCATGACAGTGCTCACTGATTACTATCAACATCGACAAATTTGTTCTCAAAATAATATGTTCAGAAATCGATCTCCTAAATTAAACACAGATTTTTTTTTTAAAAGGTAGATGAAAAAAATGTTTTGGCCAAAAACACATATATTATAATAGCAACTATGATGACCTGTCATAAAAGAAAGTTTGTAGAAGAACCTCGAAAAGGCCCTGTATAACTGTTCCCAAACAATTAATGACCCTTAGTTTAACAACAACAGCTAGTGAAACCGAAAATGGTAAATGTCAAAACCAGAAACCATATTGAAACATCTTTTCCAAACCATGGTTCACGAGAAATTAGTTTGTTTGAATAACTTTTGAGGAGATCCATAAAAAAAATTTTGAAACCACTTTATCTTTAACCAATTAACCATTTCAAGCTGCGTCAATCTACATTCGGAAGAAATCGTCAATAGCCAATAAATGAAAATTTCCCAAATAGCATACGTAAGCCAACACAATCCACTTACGAGCAGCTTCCGTTTATAATAAAAAATCAACACAGTCTTATTTGATACTGTTGCGCCAATAAACAACAACTGTGGGATGGCGGTAAGAAATTGCTAATATTCTACACCGCTGTGACGGTTGCTCTGCCGCAACAATGCTCCCGAAATTTTTTGCCAAACGCTTCAATGGCGATCTTCCTGTCGTGTTTATGGAAATAACACACGCAACAGTAGCAAGCGCGCACTCATTCGGCCCTCATTCCCGTATTTGAGGTATCTGTAACTACTAGCAGCTATTCATGTTTGTATGTGCGATGTGCGAGAGAAAAGAAGCTGCAGCGTAGCATTTTTCGGAATGTCTGGAAAGCATCATTTCGCTCGCTCGGTGATGTTGTTTATCCCACCGCCACAACCCTTTGCTTCTCTTTGCCAGAGGTTGGGATTCCATTTTATCACCACTCACCGACCGTCGTCATCATCACCGCGCACATGTTAGTAGTTTCCCCCAGGTTTCCTGGCGACGAAAGATACAATGGTCGGAAAAGGGTGAAAAGGGAGGGAGAGCGAGAGCGGCAGTTGGGTTGGTGGGAACGAGATGGAACAAATGTTTTCTGAAGAAACAAAATTCCGAGGAGAGTACAACCATGGGTTGTTGTGTTGTGTTGTGTTGTGTATGCTGAGAGGAATTAGCTTTTCACCAACACATTTCTAGCGCTCAGATGGGACAGGGTCAAAAGAAGGTTTAGTCTCCATGAGTGAGAAGTGTTGATTCGGAAATCAAAAACTCCCTCATCGATTGTTTGAAGTATTGACCAATGTATATTGAATGAGGTATAAAAATCGCAATATCTACCGGTTGACCCAAATCACAGCTAAAACTCAATACATCGAATCGTGCTTTGGAGAAACAATTTACTATCATGTTTCGTTTATTAGAACTTTATATAGGGTGATTCAAGCGTTTCAATATTTTTTTCATTTAGTCTATAGTAGAACAATGAGCGCTACAAATGACATGAGAAAATCGTATCGCACGAAATTCTTCTCTATCAAAATTTTGTAACTCAAAAGTTATAAGACCTAAAATATTTTGGTCAACGAAAAAAAAAGGAAATTGGTTAGATTTTCATTGAAAATTATAAATTATTCTTAATATTGATTTCGCTCAAACTCTCAACTATCACGAAAATCTTCCCTGGCCCCAAAAACCCCTACATACCAATTTTCATGTCGATCGGTTCAGTAGTTTACGAGTCCATAAGAATCAGACAGACAGACAGACAGAAATCCATTTTTATATATATATATATATATATATATATATATATATATATATATATATATATATATATATATATATATATATATATATATATATATATATATATATATATATATATATATATTATATATATATATATATATATATATATATATATATATATATATATATATATATATATATATATATATGATTTTTATGATTTTTTTTAAAGTCAGTTTTGGAAAAAGTGAAAAAAAAAGGATTTTTCGGTCAACCCTAAAATGAAAAAAAAAATATACGGGTCTAATGTTTTGCGATTATGAACAAAACTACCAAATTTCGCGGATATCTGAGAACCACTAAATCGGTTTGGGATGGAACGGCTGTACGGCTGGACACTGTGGAGAGCCTGTGCAATTTAAGCTCCGACCGATGGCAACTTGCTTACACGACCATACCGTAAATGTACAATATTAAGCTTATCTTACCCTTGTCAGCGAGCGGTTGACATCGCTTTGGAGGGGTGTGGCGCCCTCCCCATTCACTGGTACCCTAATGAACATAGATTATAACCAAACAGTTACGGTTCAATGATCACGGAATGTGTGGATTGTAAACATAAGAGGGTCACTGTTTCAAAGGGTTTACAGTCGAAGAAAATTATTAATTTCGATAGTTATTATGTTATTATTAAATATTTGCTTATCCAATTAATTTTATTTACACTCTTAAAAAGCATGAGATATATAAAATTTATAACCAGAGTAAAGATGGGCATGGTGTTCATTCGAATGAACAGCAGTAGAAGTATTCAACTAAACATACAGAAATTTTACTAAAAAAAAATCTACCAAATAAAAACTGGAAGTTAGAAAAAATCAAGAACACTTAGGTTTGAGCAGTTCACTGATTGATGACTTTAGAATGCTAAATGAATAAATATTTACATATTTCCACAGATGATACGAATTCAAAAACTATGATTTATGTTTTAAGAACGGATGAACAATTTAGATTCATGGTCCAAATATTTCAATGGAAATTAAATGACATATTTCATAGCTTTCATAGTTGTTTAAAGTTTAATAATTCGAGAACGCTTAAAAAAAAAAAGTTTTAAAAGCCGCAAATTTATGGTCCTAAAAAATTATACTCCAGAAGAGCGCATACCAAAAGTCTCAGTTGCTGAATATTCAAAAGCATTATTTTATCATATCAGGCGTCCAATCGTATTGTTATTCCTTTCCTATCCTGAATCCATCCCTTATTGATTCCTGCATAACGGCCAACGGGCTGTATGTTTTCACAGCTTGCCAAGTGGGGAATAATCAGCAATAAGAGCCGAACGAATTTCTGTAAAAAAAAGCGCACAGACAAAACCCATTTCGAGGCTTTTGGGATGACTCAGATTGAGGGCACTGAGAGAAAGAGAGAGCGAGAAGATATTCTTGTCTTCGACGAAGAGTGTATGTTTTTTTATTCATCCAAGCGAGATTTTGCACAGCAAAAGCAGCGGCCATAATAACACCGAAACAACAAGGAACAAGGTTAGTTTTTCTCCCCGGGTGCGCCATAAATTATTCATCGTTCGATGTTACCAAACCCTTGGGAGACGGGAAGGGCGGCGGAAAATCGGCTCTCTCGTTTTGCGGCGGTGTCTTTCCATGGGAATCAATGGTGGCTGCTACATAAGGATGCAGTAGCACTACCGTCCGTCTATTACAAAAAGTCTGGTGTTCGTTTGAGCATATTGATGCGCTCAACTTTCAACGTAAAATATGATAAATTTCTATGCAAATCCATATTTAATCAATATCTAGTGCGGAACCCTGTGTGTATTAATTTTCTCCCCTGAAGGTGCCCAGCTCCAAGCATAGCATGCATCAGCATGAATTCGCTAATCGAATACCAACGATCGCTATAATTATGGGTAACCGACACAGATAATTATCTCATTGATCCTTCCTTCGCCAAAGGCGGAAGTTTTTTTGCTGCCTCATCACCCGCCTCTATCTGTTGTCGCTCATCGCCTCAAGACGAGATGATTACATTAATTCCTCCAATTATCCAAGGTCTGTTTGCGTCCACAGTCGATTTGCCCGGTGCGTTGTTGAATCAAAGAGAACCGGAGGGTGAGTTAGATTAGCGGTTAGCCCGCATTTGTCGATGTGAAATTGGATTCACCCGAGCTCGAGACATTGATGTATGATTCAGCTGTGACCACACGATAGTGGGCAGAACCGCTCTTGTATCTCTGATAGACAACCGCAACCATTGCACAACATCCCATTTATCGATAATTCCAAAACAACCGAGACAATGCCGCTATCTCTCTCTCTCAAGAACAAGAACATCACATCTCTCCCATCACAAAACCACGCTTCTTAGCAGGACCAATTGATGACATTTGATACTTTCCATTCACAATGCTGTACCCCGGGAATCATTACCCCAGGCAGGGTCGGACTATAAATTTCACTTTCGTTGGTCCCACCAAGTGCGTTTCCTGTGAGTTTATATGAATGTGTGTGTGTGGTCCTAATGTAGTTTAAAAGCAAGCACTTGGAGTGTACCACCGGACTATGTGTCGAGCCATCGTATCATGGCAGAGTGGAAGAATCGTTCCAACAACGACGGCTGTGTCATATGTTGGGGCTGTAGAACAGAAGTCATACTCATAAAAATAAAACTTTCGGGAGTGGAAAAAGCTGTATTTGAATATGTAAATAATAACCGTGGCAGCCGGAGGGAGGGAGTCGGTGGGAAAAGTCCCAACAGTCAGTCCTACTTGAACAGCCGACATGAAATAGAATTTGTGTTCTGCACACTCGTAGCGTGCATAATACAACCTTTACGGTTCGGTTGGACATTTTTGACAATGTGGTCATATCTTGTCTGCAATCAAAGTTATGGGGAGGCAGGCGTTTCGATGAATAGGAAAATAAAACGGAATTGTTTATCTCTAACTTTGGGTCTATTAAAATTCTAATGAGCGAATAAATTTTTCGTCCTCGAGCAAGTTTTGGTGCTTTGTTTAACAAACCATACCATATTTGATTGCATTTAATGAAAGATCGTTCCAAAAATTTTCCATCTCATTTAATTGAAATGAGACGTGCTCTGACGTCAATCTGGTTTGACTCTGATTTGAAGCCGGGTTTGAAGTTGTTGATATTTCTATTTGTTGACTTGTTGACCGACTCAAAATCGTACTGAAGTCAGTGCAGTAGCCAATTACTTTTGTTTATGCGTTATTTTTTATGTTTTTGGGATTCTTCATCTGACCGCATTTAATGAAAGCATATAGTTCTTCGTTATATTGAACGTGTTCACAGTAACGGAATTAATACAAAACTAATGCTCAGAATTAAATTATTGTCAATTTAAATAATGATTATAAATTTAATTATAATATGATAAAAAAAAAGATTTTCTTATAAAAATCTGAAAAACGTAAATTTTTGTTTTTCAAGAATATGATGGATATATAATCTTATTTTGGTACTTCCTTTGCTTAAAATCTAATGTTTAGTGATGCTCTAAATTAAAAATCAAAATTTTAGATTTCTTCAGTTTTCTATAAAATTGACACGGCACCACTATACACTATAACTTCGGACAATACAATATTAACTGACCTATTCCCTCAGCAGATACCATCGGAATTAAGCACACTCAAGTTTTTTTTTGGAAAATACGTGCCTCGTAAAAAAACTGCGTTGGTGCGAAAATCTGCGTGAAAAAAACGCGTAGTTGAAAAATACACGTAACAAAAATCACGTCAATTCGTAAATCCGCACAGAAAAAAACCGTGTTATCAGCTTTTTCGTTCGCTCCCTACGAGTCGAACGACGTATGGACACTGCAATCCTTTCTATGCATGTTTGAGAGATTTTCATAGTGTTAGTGTAGTGTTCGACTTCAATATATACAAAGCTGTATTTAAACATAGACATAAGTATATAGGTTAAGATTGAGTTTGTCCGAAAAGATTCGAAGACGTAATAAATAAATAAATAATTAGGAAATCCGCGTAAAAAAGCTCGTGAAAAATCGCGGTAATAAAACCACGTTAAAAAACCTGGGTACAATAGTAACACATAAATACAACAACAATGTGTGAGTGTGATGCAAAAATACATAAGCACTCTCCGCCAGACTGCATGAAAACCGATGTTGCGTATGATTTCATCTAGCATCACCAACTTGGATTTGAAATTGCGAACAAAATCACATCGCGACAAGATGTCACAATCTGGAAAATTTCTCGCCATCCTGATGTTTCAGAGCTTAGGTTTATTCGGAGAAGTTGGTTCAAATGCGAACACGATATATGGTATTTATGTCTTTCACAAAGTTGTAGAGCTGTTAATTTTGTGAAACTTTACCGAAGATACTATGTTTCTAAATATTAAGTTTGGACCTATATGTTTGGTTCTCTATTAGGAGAAAATAAATATTCGTTTTTAAGCCCACGTTGGCTTTATTCGTGTTTGATCTGCCCTAGAAGTTTTGGGCATCATAAAGATATACAACTATATGGAATACATTTATGGTTTTTGTTTACGTTTACGTTTACGGACTTTACGGAAATTGTAACGAAAAATTAAAAGATTTGAAATGCGTATTTCGCAGAATCGTTCTATCCATTAAAAATTAAGCATGTGTATTTTGCCTCAAAATATCACAACATCGAAACTTCCAACTTTTCTTTGTTTCTTTCCCCATTAACCCTTTCGATACGAGCGCCGTCTATAGGCGACATCCGCGCGACGACCTGTGTGTACGAGCGTACGGGGGTCGAAAGAAGAGTTTAAACGAGAATATATATCTTTCTCTGTCTGGGTCGTGTATTTGGCGAACTATACGATAAGCTATATTGGCTCTAACATATATATTATACACGTATTGGGGAGTAGAGCATTTTCTGTTATTTTTAGGCTCATTTATTGTAATAAATCGGGATGCCATAATATGTGCTAAAAATTAAATTTCGGTGTAGAAGTTTCCCATACAGAGATAGTTTAGTTTGAATGAAAAAATGACCCCTCTGTCCTTGATGATGAATAATTCAATAAACAATGATGGCACCGCAAACCGAAAAGTAGTTTTGAAAACTCAATTAAATTCTGTACAAGTTTTGTACAGTACAATTTTTTGAATCAATTTTTAAAATAGTGCCAAAAACACAGCCCCTTTTGGAAAACCATCTGTAATTTTGCAAATATTGCAGTATATAGTGTATCCTCAAAACACATGTGAACGTTCCATATTGATACGTTCAGCCGTTTTTTTAACCGATCGATTAAAGTTTGGAGCAAGTTAAATAATCACTTCTACGCATATTGTACCAAAAGTTCAAAATGTTACGCGTACTCTCAGAATGAACGATTCTTAACTTTCGTTTTCATACGAGAACTGCAAGGAGTGATAATACTCACATGTACGCATTCCCACAAATACTCCTCCATACATCTCACACACAATCATCATCAAACACAAAAAGGATTTTTTTTTCATTCAAATAAATTTGTGTTGAAAGGTCCTACAGAAACGTTATAGGGATCAAATGAAAGCTGGTTGATAAGGTTGGATTTACTGTTGACTTAGTTGTCAAAAATTGTGTTAGTCTTCAAATTATTTGAAAGAACACAAAGAAAATGAATTTTTATTTCTTCCTGATATTTTTGTTCCCTACATCTACACACACCACGATAACACACGATAACAATATATTAGTAAAATATTCCGAAAACTGAAGGCTAAAGTTTCAAAATGATGTCTATCTCATTATCTAAATAGAATATTTCGAGGTACTTAATTCTACCTTTGGCAACGCAGAAGAAACAATGTGTGCAAAAATACAGAAGCAATCAAATCAAAGAAGCAAATCACCAGACGGTATTGAAAACGACCCGATACTCATATCGAACAAATCTGAATCACTGATCGTTTTTTATTCCGTTTATCCGTTGTTCCTTTCATTTGCAAGACCTCTGTTAAATTTCTCTGCACCAAGAAAGGAAATCTTCATGAATAGGTTATTTATACTGAGTTGAGAACACGTGGAGCTTAGTTTGCAATATTTCCTCTTTCTACATTGCCCGTAAAAGGAATGCAGAATTTGGTTCACAGTAGCGTGGCCTTATTTTTTTATTACATAATTTTATATTGAATTGATTCCAATTTTCGTTAAATCAAAGCGTTTACGGATTATGGATTCACAACGCATAGCATATGGAACAAATCTTAAAGAATATTCGATTCTATTAATGTAATCAAAGTTCATTCGAAGCGAAAGTAGTTAACTTTATTTCATCAAATCGTGATGTTTTCTGATTTGGCACCCTTACTGAAAGACGTAGTCCTACGTTAAAGTTATTTCCTAGTGATTGCATGAATGATTCAAAAGCAAGGAACACGAGTTCCTTATTATATGACGTTCGTGGGTTCAATCGCAAACTCTTCATTGATCGATTACCCTTTGATCCTTTACAATTTTCTTTTACTAGAAACATCTAGACATAGCAACATTTCTTGCTGCTTAAAATCTTTACATGCAAAATTTGGCACCATTTGCTTGATTAGTTCTCGAGGCATCTTTATATGGCATCTTTCGCGAGGCTCAAAAACTCAATTGTCTGCTTTCTTGTTGGAAATATTCAATGTATTTTTCATGCTGTCCATACAGTCGAAGTTCTTGCAGGGACCTAAATCTGAAGGTTCAATACCCAGTTAGTTTTATTGGTGGGAGGGCAAATTTTCTTCAATGAATAAAACACTTTATGACAAATTTAAAAAGGATCCTTACATGTTCTTATTTCTAAAAGGTTATACACTGGATTCTTTTTACGCGAATTTTCTATCGTGATTTTTTACGCGATTTTTTTTGCGTGATTCTTGCGAAATTACCCAATTTCTACGCGATTCTCTCGAATTTCTACGCGATTCTCTCGAATTCTCTCGGAATGCGATTTCCTTTAAATTACGCTTTTTTTAAGCAATTTTTTTGCGCCTACACATCAATCGCACAAATGAAAAATTCAGTGTAGGGGAAGTGGGGGTATAACGGACATGTTAGGAAGAACTTCAATTGTACCTTCTGAAACTCATGTTTTTCAAAACTGGAATGCAGTTTATTACAACTCAACATACTGTTTTTCTAATTAATCGGTCAAATGTTCTACCAAAAATTGATCTTTATTGAAATCAAAACATACAAAAGTAAGTAATATGGACATATAGATGGGGAATATGGACACTAGGGTGCCAAAGAATATATGGAAAAAAACGACCCTCAAATTTCGAAAAGTTACCCCATAAAAAATGTTCACTACCTCGAAAAAACATCCTATGCAAAATATCAGCTCGATAGGACTTTAGGGAGAGTGGCGCAAAGCGGTCAAAGTTGGGTTTTTTTTTGAATATCGAAAAATCACTCGAGGGAGTAAAGGAATTCGGGTTTAAAGAAAAATATACCAAATGCCTTTAAATTGCATGAAATTTCCAAAGTTACTGTTAACTCGAAAATTTCATTTTTGTCAAAAATCGACACTCAGGGACTGATTTGCACGATAATATACCCTATGCAAAATATTAGCTAATTCGGACTTCATTTACTGGTGTTTTTTTTAAAAAAATGCCATAATTTGTATTGTGCTTTTTAGCAATATAATAAACGGGCAGATCCTCAACTATTTTGATTTTGGTTTGGCGATTTGATTTTTTTCATAGACGTAGGACATTCCTTAGGAATAGAATAAACAGACTTTTTACAGTCCATATCACTTCCACTAGCAACTGTCCGTTTCACCTCGCCAGTACAATCATTTCAATAATTTAAATTTTACACTCAAATAAATTTAGTTTTCCGTACATACCTAAAATCGGTTCTCTGTTCCAACCTTATGACAAATGACAAAATCAGGATCATTCAGAAAAATCGGGCGAAATTGGATATTTGTCAGAATATTAGGGAACGCGTCAAAAAGTCTGGTAAATCCCGAAAAATTCAGTAGAATTTGCATCTCACTGGTAGGAGTATAGAACTTACCACTAGAAATGCAAAATCCATAACTACAACCAAGAATACTATGAAGCATGACAAAAATCATCCAACGCTGTGAAGACGAAATATATTTCTAGGAATGCTAGCGTCATTTAGAACCGAAGTAGAAGATGCAAATGCCAATTATCACTAGGCAATAAAAACGTAAAATCGTGAAAGTCTCGCTTCTCTCTCACACTTTGTCAGAGCGTAGAAAATTTTACCACACATATGTGAACCATCTTGTGTGCACATTTAACAACATCTTGGGTGAGTGTGAACAGCTTCCAGAAATATGCGATCTTCGCTGGTTGACGGGATGAGCACAGTTTGAAATGAAACAAAAAAAAACACCAAACGAAGGAATATCTTTGTGTCTGCATATTTGGAAGGCTACTCACACTTACTTTTCGCTTCCCTTTTTCCAATGCTTCAGCTCTGTTCTGCTGGAAACAGCACCGGCTCGGCTCGGCTCGGCCGGCATCTTCATTCAGTGCAGCAGCAGCTCGGATAGATTTTTGGTGGAAAAATCTTCACCGATGTGGATTCAATTTTTTTGCCGTTGATAAATTTATGACCGTCGGAAATATTTTCTGTGCTTCTCGTTTCAATGGATGTGGGGTCATAATTTTTGTATATTTTTGTTCCATTTGTAGCGATTGAATCAGCATAAATGAATTATGTAACGATACTTGACGCTTTATATTTCATGGAATTATAAAATTTAACAATCCTTGACATCATATTTCGAATTTTCTTACGCTGTTGTAAAATTTATGGAAGGTTAAAGAGAAAGGATTCCTACTTGTAATAAAGTAATAAATTGATAGTCGTACTATTATAGAGTGTACATCTTTAGTAAAACACAACTATTCCGATGAAAATCATATTTTGTATTTCATCACTGAGGCCGGCCGTATTCGATTACAAAACTCAGTCGCCACAAGCAATGAGTTTCATACCCGACGAAATCCATCTCAACGTTATTCAGTCATTCGAGTGGAAACGGGCAGGAACGATAATATTTTCCCCCGAAGCAACAACCTAACCGAAGCTATACATTCCCTATGTGAGCCGCTCGAATCTCGCCCGAAGGAACACAGAATCGATGCGTGATTCGAATATGATTGCAGGTTTCGAAAACTTTGTGTCTGGCCGACACCCGATTTCCACCCGCTGCCACCCACTGCTTGCACTTCCTCGTTCCGCCCATATCCAGCAGCTTTCGCAGTGATTAGCTTCCTTTGCAACGGAGGAACAGTACGGAATTACATCATCAAAGAGAATGCACTTTGCACTACCAATGCACCATCGTCGCATCCGCGCCACCACATTGCATCGTGCATACAAGGGATGTGCATTACCCCTGTCTGGTTCTGTGGGAACGTTGTGTGAATCTCAATTTCGGCTTCAGCACTTCAATTTCCTGCTTGAAAATCATCAACATCTCGAAAAAGTTATTGATCCATCACTCTAAAATGTGTTCCTCCGCCAATGGAGCGCATTGTACGGAAAGCGGAAAATTTTCTGACGCATTCAACCGTTTCGACGGCGAATCATCCCGTATTTCAGCGATTAAATTGCTATTTAACCCTAGTCGGGGAGTTGTGTTGTGCTCCGTCGTATTTCGGAGAAGTTATCAAATTTCGTTTTAATTAAAATCTTTAACTCGTGTTCATGCTGCCCCGCATATACATCAGCCGGGTCGGGTTGGCGCACAGTTTCGCATCATTTCTCCACCAAAGCGAATGCCATTACCAGCAGACTGAGCTGATGCTTTGAAACAATTTCGTTAGCCGCCCAATTGATATTTCGAAGAAAACTTTTCATTCGAGATCTAATAGGAAAAATACAGCAGCTATCAGTTCTAGAATTTTAATAACTTATTTTGCAGTACATTGCTAGCATTCTTTGCTGGAATAATTGTTACTGATTCGATGACATTGCCCAGGGGAAAGAATTTAATAAGTTGAATCTAAAAAAAGACATTTAATTTGTTTCAACTTGAAAATGTTCGTATTCAACCAGTTCAAAAAAACCAATATGTTTGGTACACACGCTTACCATTTAATAAATTTTGAAAATGACAGATGATAAAACTTTTGGGAAAATATTTACTTTATTCCATGAACAAAGTTAAGTTTCTTCCAAAAGTGATACATTTATTTCAGCGATTCCCCAGTATTTTCTATTGACTTTAGTCTAAAATACGTTTTTTTTTTTCAACACAACAATTTCCGCCGCCTGAAATTTATTGTTTTTTTCTTCGTTGACTTCCAGTTTAAACAACATTTAAGTCACAATTTATTTATTTTTTATCTGTATTATAGTGACTTGCAACGCTTTTGGATGATTCGTCACTTTTTACTTCCATTTTTGGAAGAATGTCGGGAGTGAGAATTGAACTCGTGATCTTCAGCGTGAAAGGGATGGATGTTACCACTACGCCAGATCGCCTTCCAAGTCACAATTGAATAGACCGACCCAACACAAAAAGGGAAGATTTTTTCTTGTCCGGGATATCACATTTCCCCACAATCGAAAATCTGAAATTGTTTGGTCCTCACTTTACAAAATGTTGATAACCTATAGGCATCTACCGGAAGAAAAATGTTTTTTTTTATTTATTTTTTTTATTATATCATTTTAAAAAAATCTCGAATTTCATTAAAAAAAATATAATGATCTAGGGTCTTTTTTGAACACCTCCAAAATATTATGGAAACGGTTTCTCAAAATTGCCGCCTCAAAATAGACATTTTAGGTTCCTAGAAC
>NW_026600056.1:0-14106 GCF_029784135.1 Toxorhynchites rutilus septentrionalis
TAGTAAGCGCTTCTGTAGGCACTCCTTAAGGTAAACCTGCCCGTTTACCGTGCCGGTCATCACGAAGGGGGCGCTCCGCTTTCCGCAAGAGCAGATCACTTGCCACACCATGTACTTTTTGGCAAACTTGGATAGTTTCTGCTTGCGAATCTCCTCCGGAACGCTGAATTTGTCCTCTGCGGAGAAGAACAACAGGCCCGGCAGCTGACGAAAGTCCGCTTTGACGTAGGTTTCGTCGTCCATTACCAGGCTTGGTCAGCATTTCGGTGTACAGCTTCCGGGCTCGCGTCTTCCCCACCATGTTTTGCCTTTCGTCGCGGTTAGGAGCCTTCTGAACCTTGTATGTACGAAGGCCCTCCCGCTGCTTGGTCCGCTGGACGAATGAACTTGACAAATTCAGCTTATTGGCGACATCCCGGACCGAACTTCTCGGATCACGTCTAAACTGCTTAACTACACGCTTGTGATCTTTTTCACTGACGGAGCATCCATTTTTGCCGTTCTTCACCTTCCGGTCGATGGTTAGGTTCTCGATCGTTTTAGTACTCTGCTGACCGTGTATTGGACGATTCCCAGCATCTTACCGATGTCCCGATGTGACAACTCCGGATTCTCGAAATGAGTGCACAGGATTAATTCACGACGCTCTTTTTCGTTCGACGACATTTTTCCAAATTTACGAAAAATTGACAGTGAAGCATGGCCAACGTGATCTATACACTCTTATCTGATTATAAGCGGAAGCTAAAGATATAATTCCTAAAAATTAAATTTCTACAGCGTTTTTTCCGTGATGCAATTTGATGTGACACACCCTTTACATATTCGTATGCATGCGCACTGATGGTTTGGAGAACGATTCTCGGGATGGTCCAGGAAACGAAGAGAGAGGCCTTTATGCGTACAGCACACTATTTATACACTCAGCAAGTTCTAATATAGAGAATGAGGCTGGATTCGAAAGGAATGTAAGTATTTAGTGCTTAAAATAGTCGTACCAATCGACTTCGTACATTTGACTAGAATTAGAGGGAAATAGTATTCAACCAAGGTAAGGTTTTCATTATTTTTTGGGACACTCACTTATTATTACTTATTGCTATCATTCGAATTTCTACGAATTCCTGAAATATTGTATTTTGTATGGAACATCATCTCAAATTATTCGATTCTGAATTTAACTAAAAATATTCCTCTAGTATTGCATAGGTTATTACACCTTATGTAGAATGTTTGTATCTCACAAAGCAGTAGATTAGATTCAAACATTTCATTTCGTGCTCCCAGGGTGTAGAGAGGTCATCGTTTCCGTTTGCCGCGCGCAAACCCTGCGGTTTTCTCGGCTCGGCTGCTCGGTTCCCATCGTCCTGATGCCCAATTATAATGAAGCAGCCGCAAACCCAACAAAGGCGAATGTGAATGACCAGTTTCATCGATTGCTAAATTGCATGATTGCTATCAGATGGTGTAATTTGCCTGTTTTAACAACGACGGAACAAAAAGTCTTCCAACCCGTGCTGCAGCAGGATGTGGCGTGCGAGTGGTAAGAATACTTCTGATACCGACGCCTCTATCTACCGGACCGGGTTGTGCGTGGTTAGTCTCAATGATAACCGGAGGCGGAGGTAATGCAAAAACGGCAGCAGCAGCTACGGAAAGAAAACGAAACTATGCGTGGTCTTGGAAAAAAAAGTGACAGCCGTTTTATTATGTAAATTCGTGCCATTTGCACCAGTTCCCAGGCATTCGGCTTCCGTCGCCGTCAACGTCGTCGTCGTCGTCGTTCTCGCATTCGAGCAAGTTAATTTGCAATTAGATTAATCGATTATGTTCACTCAGGTGACTTGGCGGCGCTGTCGACGAGCGAGATGGCAGGAAGCACGCGCGGACATGGCCTCCAGGGATGATGCAGGTGACGTTTTGCATCATCCGATGTTATGAGAGAGCGGAGAGTGTATAAGAAGCATCTCTCATATTTCAGCTAAGTACATACATCTATTTCAACAACGATGATGTATGAGTTTTTTGTTAAACGGATTACATTTTGATACTTGGGATGTTTGATGAGGTATTTCGTCCACATGGAGCGATTGAACGCAGAATTGAACTTTTCCGACCCTCTCCTCTCTCAGGTGTCAAAAGCTAAAGAATTAATTAACGTATAAAAAATGATTGACAAAACAATTTCAGTTATTCAGTAAATTTCCATTTTTAGAAAATTTAAATTCAGTTTTCAAAATACAAAAATTTTAGTGTAGAACTTCAATTGGGATTTTTTCTTGTTAGGAAAATTGAGACAAGTTCCTAGAAGTTACTCATAGGATAACGATTTAAAAGAAAGGAAAAAAAACTTACTCACTTCAGATGTTCCATTAGTCGTCCGAAATCTGCCAATCATTCGAACTACTCTGCAGAGCAGAATGTCCCGAATATAAGTAATCTTTTCTTCATTTTTCAACGAAAATAGTTGTCATGAGCAGGGTTGCCATAATAAAATCTGTGTTTTTGGTTTGAACGAATCTTTTTATCTGTGTTTTTTTTTCAGAAAATCTGTATCGAAATCTGTATCAACTCTATGCGGTCATTTATCTGTCTTCAGCCAGCACAGCAGAGAAGTACACTAATATAAAAATGTATGCAACAATGTATCAGTTCACACTTTTTTCAATTGACTTTTTATGTCTTGTGAACTTATTCGCGAACCAAAACGGTGTTACTATGAATAATAAATAACGGTACTCAGTATAAACAAAAGTTGTCATCCGTGCTCGGGGAAAGAATTAATGGAAAACTTCATGTATTGTGGCACTGTATAAATGTAAAGAGCATTGTTTTGTATGTTCAAACAGAAATATAAAAGATGAATGGCGATAAACTAATTATTTCGGTGATACATGCGACAGATATCACGCGTAAAAGAATTATACCAAATATTGTTTAATCATAAACATAAAAATATTGTTTAGTAAATACTTATCAGAAGTTTAAAAAAAATCTTGTTCATCGCACAAATTTATACATCACTGCTCCTTCAAGGAAAAATAATTGCGATCAGTACGACATACATTTCGAAATTTAAGACCACCGCAAAGAGTTAAATTTATAAGTTCATTTAGCTGAGTTTGAGCTTGGGTAGACTGTACTCGTAGTTGCTCTCCGTGATTGACCTTAACCAACCAAATTGCACAAAGAACACACAGAATGACGCTTGGAACTAGCAAATCATTCTCGTTGTGCAATTTTCGGTGATTCGAGCTTTAAATGGTCAATAACGACGCCGGCCACGTCCTTACAGTCACCAGGGGAAGGGAAGGAATGTTAGTATGATATTCGCCGCCCGAAGGCCAGAAGGGTCGCCTCTATAGCGTGGTTCCCTAGCGTTTGTCATGGAGTGGATAGTTTTTAGTGGGAATGGTCAAGAAAAATCAGGATTCACTGCGGTAAGTGATGTGATTATGTAAATGCGAACAATTGACCTCTCGACAAAAACAAAAAATCCGAAAGTCTCATGTGTTGCAACACGCGACAGAGATTATCCTTAGGTGTCCTGAGAAGGAGAACCTGTAAAATTGATACATTTCATATAATATATTATATGAATATATTCTAGTATTCATCGCATGTACTTTTCCTCGAAATTCAATCGCGTTGACAGAGATACAATGGTGGGAAACCTGAGAAGGTAACCGAGAAAACTCTTCCAATGCCAACCGATCCGGCGATATGTTTCGTCATTCATCACACCTACTCTGAGCCTGATCACGATCAAATGAGATCAAGTGTATATAACCTTGCATACAAATCACCTCCCCCTCATCACGAAGCTACGCTCGTAACATAAAACATAACATGGAATGAGAGATAAAACAAACTCTCAGGTTCAACACTCGAACAAATATGGAGAGAATGAATACTATGACACGCAGCTTTCTCACTATGTCACGCGAACAAAGATGAACACGTTTCACTTATTTCGCCTCAAATATATATTAAAAACATTCCCGTATAATTACTATCACCACATTTTCTTTTCACTCAATTTATAAGTTCATTTAGCTGACCCGACTAACTTTGTCTTGCCCAAAATTGATTTTTTGATATGAATACTTCCGAACATTCACGTTCACGTTCGAACGCACGTGGCTTCAATTCCAGAAAATTAATTGATCAAACCGCTAGACACGAATGAATTTTAATGTCTAAAATTCTATAATAGAAAATAAATATCAATCTATAATTTTCAATTAACTCTATCAGATTATCAAGCTCGAGAGCAGTTTCAAATTGCTCAGTTTTTTTTCCGATTTATTTCCTTTTTTCTTCAAAATTAAAAAAAATTCTCACCATTACATTGATCTACAAGGGATCTCAGCTCAAATCGGACAATCTTCATTCGAATTTGATAACCACATTTTGGCGATTCATTTTCATTTTCTACCTGAAAAACCATTAATATTTACAAAATGGCGAAACATAAATATCAATATCG
This sequence comes from Toxorhynchites rutilus septentrionalis, assembly GCF_029784135.1. Taxonomy (NCBI): domain Eukaryota; kingdom Metazoa; phylum Arthropoda; class Insecta; order Diptera; family Culicidae; genus Toxorhynchites; species Toxorhynchites rutilus. The sequence goes on from NW_026600056.1 coordinate 4,490, forward strand.
TCAAAATCGATTCCAATTAAATAAATTAACTCCAAACGGACAAACTTATCGTTGTAGGACAAATGCGTAATCATTTTTTTCGATTTCACTTTTCACTGCAGTACATATGCGTAGTCCATTTTTTTTTAATGTTTCCTTTTTTAGAATATTCTTCGAAGCATTTTTTTATTCTAATTTGAGTGGAGACAGACACAACAATATGTAGACGACTCAAATCTGATCAGTCGTTCTCTTGTGATGATGAGTTATACGTACGTTACGTTTTGAAGCATAATTTTAGTATCATGGGTTGGCATAGTTATTATGAATTTGACGATGTTGATGGTATCCACGTAAAAATTCGCATTTACTGTGCTTTAGTAGTAAAAAAAGTAAAAAGAAAAACATTTATCTATTGTAAAGCTAGCTGATGACGCAGACTTTGGCAACTTTTCGCCTTAGATTGTACATTAGAAAACAGTATTACACGGTACACATGACTGCCAAAATGACTCTCATTCAGACTGATCCGAATGCTATAGGAATAAAATTGGTGAGTTGGGTATCTACAGATTCTTGGTTTCAAAAAGACTGAAAAATCTGTATAAATGCAGATTATTCTGTAGATATGGTAACCCTGGTCATGAGGTTTCAGCCGAAATGAAAAAAAAGTAAAAGTTTCCCATGGGAACACATGGGAATCCACAAGTTATTTGTTCCATTCCCCTCGATGGAACGATACATCAAACGATGCACAAATTTACACTCCAATAAAACTTTGAAGAACGGCAACTGAATATTCACACATTAACAGTAAAAACAAACAAATTCATTTTGTTGTTGTCATGCTGCGGATGGATGAGAAAAATAAGAAATTGCATAGTCCTTAATGTGGGAAGCGTGTTTTCTTGAATATTTTTTTCAAAAATCGTTGTATGTATTCATTATATTCATATTATTCAGATTGTTTTCACGGTATATGGTGGTCGTAATAAGAAAATCAAAAAACGTCGTATGGGGTGTGCTAATTTGATTCCGACTTTGTTGGTGAATATTAAACACGTTGTGTACAGTGTACACCTTCTTCAGCTACAACTGTCGTCCATCCTTCAGGCAATTTGTGGTATTGTTGCGAGGTATAATGTCATGTTTTGATTCGCTCGTAGGATTATTTAACATGGTCGTGCGTTATGCGAACCAACTTGTATAGCAACTAGTATATGAGGGGTCTAGAATTCAAGGGGTGTAGGTGATTTGATCGATTTCTCTTCATCAACTTTTTCTTTAGTTAATAACTCAATTACAAAAACGTTTCAATTTAAATTTGCTATAGAATCCGATAGATGAGGTTCTGACCTATCTTCCACATTGTCAAATACAGCTGGGAATGTATTTGCAGCCATGTTATAACCAAAAGAGAGATTCGATGTAGATTCGAAATCGATCAAATCACTTACACCCCTTTCATTCTAAGCCCCTCATATAATGTATGGAAGTGAATCTTATCTCCTGAACCAGCAAATCAAGTTGATCGACTATCGACCACGGGCAAAGTTCTCCTTCTCCTTCTCCTTCTCCTTCTCCTTCTCCTTCTCCTTCTCCTTCTCCTTCTCCTTCTCCTTCTCCTTCTCCTTCTCCTTCTCCTTCTCCTTCTCCTTCTCCTTCTCCTTCTCCTTCTCCTTCTCCTTCTCCTTCTCCTTCTCCTTCTCCTTCTCCTTCTCCTTCTCCTTCTCCTTCTCCTTCTCCTTCTCCTTCTCCTTCTCCTTCTCCTTCTCCTTCTCCTTCTCCTTCTCCTTCTCCTTCTCCTTCTCCTTCTCCTTCTCCTTCTCCTTCTCCTTCTCCTTCTCCTTCTCCTTCTCCTTCTCCTTCTCCTTCTCCTTCTCCTTCTCCTTCTCCTTCTCCTTCTCCTTCTCCTTCTCCTTCTCCTTCTCCTTCTCCTTCTCCTTCTCCTTCTCCTTCTCCTTCTCCTTCTCCTTCTCCTTCTCCTTCTCCTTCTCCTTCTCCTTCTCCTTCTCCTTCTCCTTCTCCTTCTCCTTCTCCTTCTCCTTCTCCTTCTCCTTCTCCTTCTCCTTCTCCTTCTCCTTCTCCTTCTCCTTCTCCTTCTCCTTCTCCTTCTCCTTCTCCTTCTCCTTCTCCTTCTCCTTCTCCTTCTCCTTCTCCTTCTCCTTCTCCTTCTCCTTCTCCTTCTCCTTCTCCTTCTCCTTCTCCTTCTCCTTCTCCTTCTCCTTCTCCTTTTCCTTCTCCTTCTCCTTCTCCTTCTCCTTCTCCTTCTCCTTTTCCTTTTCCTTCTCCTTCTCCTTCTCCTTCTCCTTCTCCTTCTCCTTCTCCTTCTCCTTCTCCTTCTCCTTCTCCTTCTCCTTCTCCTTCTCCTTCTCCTAAAAATTTGAAAAAAAAATACTGAATGTGCATCTTACTACGATGTAAAATCATCAAAAATTTATGTACTAAAAAAATATTGAAGTTTAGAAAAAAAAATTGGATTCAGAGATTCAGTACTACTCTAATACATATTTAAATGTGTTCCTACGGTTTTTGTAGATATGCGAGATTATTTTTCAGATTTTTGTCAGTGTTACGCGGTACATTTTTTTTTATATTTCCGAAGAGGGGTAAAAAGTCCCCCAAACCAAATCACCCGCTGTATGGAAAATATTGTATAGGGTACTAAATCAAACATTTTGGCAGTAGTGCCAGATATTTGAGTCCTCATATGGTACACCATAGGATCTATGGTGAAAAATCACCTTTTCGTTTATTTCACGCCATTCTCAATAGCTTTAAGACACAAATATGAAAAAAATACTGAAAGTACATCTTACTAAGGTGTATCGATAAATATCTCCAAACTATTTTTTTCATCAAAAAATCTAATAATAAAAAAAATCAAATACGGAGTACAAATTTTTTTTATATATTTCCTGGCATTTCGGAATTTTGAAAAAAAATAACTTTGAGACCCACTTCTGCTCTAATTTTAATTTAAATGCGTTCTTTTTTCTACATTTGACGTAACTTTTTCTGAATTTTTAAGAGCATTGCGAGACACAAAAATATCAAACAAATCTTCATCGTCTGCCTTTTTTTATTTTGTTGAAATCGATTATTTTATTGTATTCGTGGTTTTCAATTGTAAGTTTAAAATAAAAAAATAAAAATAATTCGTTTTTTTAAGTGTTCTTCTCATTAATCCGAATGATCTTTCTACAAGGACTTTTTATTTTCTCAGAACTCTATCGTACTGCTGACTTCTATGAATTTGGTAAACCATCTAAATCCAATGTAAAAGAAATGAGAGTGTTATGTTTGAGGTGCAAGATTTTGAGCGTTCATATCTTTTGGTCGGCCAATCGACATGGAATGAAAATCAGTTAATTCGAAAAATAAAAGTGTATGAGTAATGTTTGTTACTTATTGACCCAAAAACTTGTTTCAATAACCTAAAAACTGCGTTAAAAGCAACCAATGGAGTTCCCAAAAATCTGTAAATATCGGTTCTCATATTTACAGACTTTCGGGATTTTCATAGTTATCTCAGTCAAGATTGGCCAGCTGTTGATACTTGCCAGCATTATAAATATTGTGCTCGTCCTGGCCAACATTAGTTTCTATTTTGTTACTGTGTTCAAGCAGAATACATTCTCAAAAGATGCACGAAGCAAGCATAGTGCAGAGCTGCCATCCAGAAACAAAACCGAAGAGAAATATTGAATAGAACGTACCGCGTCGGTTTCCATACCGTTAGTTGAAGATTGTTTGTATATCATTGAATCACACGTACGAATTTTTCAGGGCCACAAAAATGTTGGGCTGACGAATTATTTTTAAAATGTCGATGTTCTCTAAAATAATATCTCAAGTAATAAAAAGCTGATTGATGTTTATATTTTTTCGCTGGAAGAGAGCTGAATTTATGATGTTTTGATCTTTTGAATGTTTTGAAGGCTTCAAAATTTTTCGGTTCATTCGTCTCTAGCCTTGAAAAGCCAATTTGTAAAATGGAACTAAACACTCACCTTTGTGGAAGGCCATTTGGGAAGCCTCAATGCCACCGCCTGGATGTCTGATAAGTCGTGCATTACTCATGGGTGACATTTATTCGATCGACAATCAAATTTTCAATAATTTATAGCATTGTTTCCAGGTTAAAAGTGGCGTCAAATTACAGCGCATTTCAAGCCGGATGTAAAGAAGGTATTTTTCAGTGCGCAGAGCTGTGTTCTTTGGTGGGAAACAGAATGTGAAAATTTTACCACCACAGCACAAACGATTTGGTTCGGATTATCTGTTACCTCTCTGTATGTTTTTTGAGGCGTTGTTTTTGAAAGCGTTGAAGATGTTATTTTTTCTAGGAGAGACCTAGAAACTAGTTGGATATTTAATAAGTTCAGTGTTTAAATGTCGTTTTAAATTTAACAGTACATGTTATATTTTTATAATATTTGTTCTCTTTGACAATAGTTTCGTAGTCCTTCATTATCAAGACGTCGTGTCTTGGACACCGCACTTCTTTATTTTTTATTTGTTACGACCCGCGACACCATGATCACGTGATTCGAAAAAAAAAGGTTGAGTACCGCTAACATAGCAAAAGCAAAAGCGACATATATCATCTTGTGCTAAACCTATGTTCTTAAGATGGTATTTACTCGGGCAGTGTCCTGTTACAAGACCAATGAATGTGCTTAAGTCTTTCTTATTATGGCTTAGCAGCTGTTGAGAAATTTTAATACTCGGCGTAATAATTTTTTTCGCCTGTTTAAGTTTTGCAGCCATCCAATTGGCTGTCACTTCCCGGTCTTCCCGTTTTTTCAGCTCGCTTTTCAACACACAGTCGCAGAGTCCACAGAATGGTTCTGGATCAGTGAATGGTGAGTTTGAGCCGTTCCTGGCAAGTTCGTCTGCTCGCTTGTTGCCCTCTATACCGCAATGGCCAGGAATCCAGTACAATTGTACCGATCTGACTTAATTGCCGTAAAAGGGAAATGCATTCCCAGACAATTTTTGAAGAGCACTTGAAGGCATTTAGAGCTTTAAGTGCCGCTTGACTGTCAAAGAATATGCAGATGTTAGCATGTCTATACTTTCTTTTGAGGCAGACATTTAGACATTCTATTATTGCAGCTATTTCTGCCTGAAAAACTGTTGGCCAGTTTCCCATAGCTACAGAGATTTTTGTTCTGGGACCATACACTCCAGCACCTGTTCTGATTCCCATTTTCGACCCATCAGTGTAGAACATGATTGAACCATTACGAACGTTGGGGCCACCTTCACCCCCTACTGAGCGAGAATGTTCGATCACTCTGTATGGGATGTCATAATTGGTCCTAGGTTCCATCCAACCATTGTTCATCTCTGAGGCTGGTCCAATGGGTAAAAGATTCAGGATGCTCAAGTGACCAGTTTTGTCCCCGTCTAGTATTTGTTTTCCATCTTTTAAGCTTTAGAGCGCTTTTTTTAGCCTCTAGCTGAACATATTGGTTCAAAGGTACCAGGTGAAGGATAGCCTCCAATGCCTTTGAGGGTGTACTTCGCATTGCTCCAGTAATTGCAACGCATGCTAGTCGTTGGAGTCTGTTTAACTTTTTTGTAGCTACAGTCTCCTTTGTCTTTGGCCACCATACAAGTGAGGCATAGGTTATCCTAGGCCGCACAATTTCAGTGTAAACACACAAAACCATTTTTCAGCAGTATTGATGATAAACTAATTGGTCTGAATGCCTTTGGGAGGGATTTGGCACGATTCCGAAAACTACTTTAACAAGTCTAGTATCAGGCTTGCCTTAAAAATCTCGATTAGAGGTGGAATTAGTTTTGATTCTCCATTTTGAGTCAGGGCTGGAAAAATTCCATCTGCACCTGCAGATTTGTAAGGTAGAAAGGACTCACCGCGTTAATTACTCTGGCTCTCGTGAAGACTAACCCAGCAACTATGTTAGCGACATCCTTTGCACTTTCAGGTCTTGTGGGGTGCCATCGAGAGCATTTTGTGTCGCCATTATAGCCAGGATTTGTATTCGAGTGGACAGATGTCGATCCCGGAAAGTGAGTCTTCATCAGTAAGTCTAGTACTTCTGAGCGAGTTTTTGTAAACGAACCGTCGTCCTTTTTAAGGGAACCTAGACCGTTTGAGTGGTCTTTTGCCAGAGTCTTATTGAGTCTAGCAATGGTTGGAGTACTTTCAATGCTTTCGCAGTTATATACCCAGGATTTTCGTTTGGATCGTCTCAGTTCTCTGCTGTACTCAGTTAGAGCCGTTTTGTATTGAGACCAGTCCGAAGTAATTTTTGCTCTGTTGAACAGTTTCCGCGCTGTTTTGCGGAGCTGTTCAAGTCTTTTATTCCACCAAGGAACATTTCTTGTCGAAGAAACTTTTCTTAGTGGGCAATTGTTGTTGTAGACAGATACTATCGTTTCGTTTAATTCTTTTGAAGCTGATTCAAACTACTGAATCGACCGTATTTTTGAGTTTAGAGTTTTTGACTCGAGTTCAAGGGAATACCGATCCCAGTTGTTTTTTTTTATCTCGGTCTTCTCGCTGAACTGTCATGCCACCATCCCATTCAAAAATAATGTGTATATGATCAGACAAAGAAGCCTCTTCGGAAACGTGCCAGTTATGAATCTTGTCAAGAATAACCGGGCTACACAGCGTTAGGTCTACGAATTCTTGTCTGATTGCGTTTATGAATGTTGGTTCATTTCCTTTGTTAGCAATATCTATGTTGTTTGACGAGAGAAATTCTAAAAGACACTCACCTCGGTAGTTAATGTCGGTACTTGCCCACATTGTGTGATGAGCGTTGGCATCACATCCGATGATGAAGTCCTTGTTGATTTCCCTACAGTAGTTAACAAACGCCGCTACCTCTCGTGGGGGAACCTCAGGAACGTCGCCAGGAAATTAAGCCGACGCAATTACGATGTCGGATCTTCCTTTGGCGGTTGGTACTTCCACTCTGATTGCGACGATGTCCCTTTGAATGAACTCTGTTATAGGAAAGCATTTAATGTTTGCATTTACTAAGACAGCAGCTCATACTGGTCATCGTAGAACAACTTACATGAACCTGTTTGAATACCCAAGGCTCTTGGATAAGAGCTAGATCCACAGTGTCTTTTGTAAACCTCCTGGATAACACGCTCGACGCTGCTTTAGCGTGATGGAGGTTTATTTGCGAAACTTTAGTGTTCTGCATTAGGTTGGGTTGACCGATCCAGGGGTTTATTTGGGAGAATCGGAGCCCCATCTGTTTTGTTGAAATTATGGTCAGGTTTTTTGCTTGTTCCAGTGTCCATGCTCGTTTTGGATCTGGCGTGATGGGGGGTTTGAAGAAACTCACCTGTTCACTTGACGTAGTTGAAGTTCCTACCATTTTTGCGATTGCTTTTAAGTTTGAACCGCTTGGGCCAGGAACAGTCAGATTGTCAAGTTTCTTGTTTTTCGGAGAAACTTCTCGAGGAAACTTTGATTTACCAGAAACCCTGCTGATGACTTTTCGAGCATTTTGTGGCTCCTCAAGTATGGAGTCACTGGGCTCTGAAGACTTCAGATTACCTGGGTTTTTGGAGTTATAAAGTTTCTCGTTTCTTGACACCAGATCTCCTTCGAGCACACTGGACTTCTTTTGAGTTGTGGTTTGGCGCTGCTTTGGATTAGTTTTCCTCAGCTTAGTTTCGCCAAATCGGAAGTTTATTTTGGAGTGGTTGCTAACAAGTTGACGCATTGAAGCTTCGTCGACTGTTAGCGTCCAATCCGCGTGGATTTCATTGGGATTGGATCTCGCCATTTATCGGTGGAGAGATTCTCGTTTTGGCTCTCAATGAGGCTTTTGAGTCTCTCGTCGCTGTATGTTGCACTTTGTGGAAAAAAAGGCATGAAGAATCTCTGGACGCGGATTTTTTTTTGCGTCCAGAGCAACCAGTTCTGTGTTATCCTCTACGGTTATCATGGGAACCACTTTCTTCAACCATTCTGAAGTTTGATGATCTTTACAAAAAAGGATTAGATAACCCGACTTATATGAGTAGTTGAAAAACTTGGGTTTCACCGGTTCATTTCTTTGTTGCTCTATTGCAGTGAGTAGATCATTCTGAATAGAATCTAGTTGAGCTGTAGTCAGTTCAGTGTTGGGATAGTTCTCCGGGAGAATACCAAATTTGATCTGCTCTAAGGCTTCTTTGATGGACATTCCAGATTCGATAGTGGTTGTTGTGGTATTGTTTTGTGCAACTTTTTTCTGCTCATTCTTCCCCGCTCTTTGTCGGGGGCAGAGATCTTGCTTCGATTTTTTAGGAATCGGTTTTTCATCACTGCTAGGTAGCTCCGATCCTCGGGGGCGTTTTGTCGGTCCAGAGCTTCCTTTGCAGGAATCCCGGCTGCGACCAAGTTCTTCAGTTTTCTTCTATGACCCTTGGTGAGGTTCTTTTTCCACGAAGAGTGGACCTCGACTGAATCTACAACTTTAGATTCAGTTTTTGTAGTGACGCTACATTCGTCACTATCATCCTCTAGCGACTCACAACGAGTCGGAGTATTGAGGATGGAAGAGGAGCATGACTGAACATCCACAGGTGCGTCACTCAGTACTTCATCCTCTTCAATACTCATAGAGTCGATCTCTATGGAGGTTTTTTCCGACAGAGAGAGGCTGCCGGCACCAGAAGTTTTTTTATTGTTATCATTTGGATTATTCATAGAAGTCTTAATGCAGCAAGGGCAGACGATACTGTGGAGGGTGCCCTGGTGCTCCACAGGCTCCGTTATCGGCAGGGTTCAGACTCCTCCTACCATTCATCCCTCGGCACGGGTCGCTTTACACCTTGGATTAGGGGTTTATCCATTACTTTCTTTCCATAATAACCATGGATAACAGCTATTACCAACCATCCTCCTCTACTGGGGCTTTGGACCCACTGCTCTGGTTCTCAATAATTTCAGGTTCTTATTCGGACATGCTATTATCGGATCCATCATTCGCAGGCGGAGTTCTTCATCGACACATAAACCTGACGCAGATTAAGACGCATGAAACCAGATTAGAACTGTTCTAATCCGTTGTTTCATTCTCGAGTTAAATTGTGATGAACGGCCACCAAACCATTCTTATTTATATAGATATACTAGCTAACTCGGCAAACTCCGTCCAGCCCAAAATTTGTTTTTTGTTATCAATACCTTCAAACATTCACGTTTTCTTACTATGAGCAAGTTCGTGGGTCCAACCGCAGAACTGTTCATTTATTGATCTTCTAATCAACCCCGTTCAGTCAGCTCGCGCAGTCCGAAGCCGCCGGACGCAAAGTTGTTCGTGTCCGTTATTGTGTTGGAACAATACCGTTATCGGTTTCGCTGAAGTGATTGTGTCGCCCTAACGGTGTTTTCTTTATTGCGAGAGTGAAGTGATAAGTAATCACAACCAGCGGGAGGGAGAAGTCCTCCACTGCGGGCGCTGTGAGCGTGTGCCGTTCCATCGTCATCGTATTGTGGTGCGATACACCATTGCTGTTGTGCCAAGCGATCATCAACTTATATATATATATATATATATATATATATATATATATAAGTTATAATCACCTAAGGTTCTGAAAGATGGTTGAACAAGAACATGTTGGATGGTTGAGCTCTAGGCTAT